>NC_142191.1:5367500-5612500 GCF_026936395.1 Plectropomus leopardus | reverse complement strand
ATTAGCAGTAAAATCTGTGCCCTCAGGGACGGTATTAGAGCCGAGGGACGGAGACAGGAAGAGATAGATGACTGCAGAGAGCCTCAGAGGCGGTTTAAGAGGAGCCCGCTTCTCGAAAAGCACTCATTGGCTCTTGGGGCAGGCAGTAGCTACGGTCGCCGCTGGCAACCACTAATGAGATGTGACAAGCTTTAATTGATGAGCTAAGGACACGAGAGAGGAGCTGTTCTCACCCACAGGAGCCGTTGTACTCGAACTTTCCCTGGTTCAGCTGCATGGCCAGATCTGAGGGACAGAACGGGAGAAGTGTTGAGACGCAGATCACATATATCTCAGATTACTCTCGCAAACATCATTACATCTTAAAACAATCAACTATTCAGTTCATTTGTGTCAGTTTCTGTGCAGTTTTTTTCTTTTTAATGTTTTTTTTTCTGACATTTTTCTCCCTTCTAACTGTTCATCCCATCATCACAGAAGCTCCTCCTCCTGTGTGACCCCCCCTCCAGGCTTGCACATGCCCAGCTCCCAGCAGGCCATATGGTCCGACCCACTTTTGCCTCTGGCCATGGGGCAGCAGCTGTTTTCCAACAGGCATCACTCACTCTATAGGTGTGTATGTGGCAGCACTATCTTATGAAAATGTATGAGTGCATCTAACAGCGAGAGAGAGAGTGAAAAACAGATGAAGTGCAGAAGCAGATGTCATGCATGCATAATCTGAAGCAGCAAAATAACATGCACTTGCAGGGACTGGGATCTAATTTGTGTTTTGTCTCCACAGGTGTGTGTGTATGCGGACTTATGCAAGACCACCATTGGCCCAGTGAGAATTTACTTTTGTATCACAAATATAGTGAGAGTGATATATTTGCTTGATCAGTGGATATTGTCTTTATAGAGAAAGCTTTGTGGCCAGAAATAGCAGCATAATTTCCCCACAACTGTGTAATTATTTGTTTAATGCTGCTCTGTTGTTTGTTTCATGTATTTTATGGCTTTTTTTTGCTACTGCCAGCCAGCTTTAATGTTTGTCAATGTCATGTAATTTTTAACTGCATCATTAAAGCTCCTGTGTGTAAGATTTAGGGGGATCTAGTGGTGAAATCTGCAGATTGCAGCCAGCAATGCCGGCATGCTGTCTAAAATCACATCGCAGTGCAGTATTGCAAAGTCCGATGAGGACCCGCTCCCAATAAAGATATGAAGGGCTCATTCTAAGGTAACAAAAATGTAATACACATACTATACTATGTTTTTTTGTGACATTTCTGAGGACAAACTGCTGTGACATTTGTGACAATTTTTACAACATGCTATAGGACAAACTAAACTATGACACTTGACGAAAAAAAAAATTAAATCACAAATTGTATGACTTTTGTGACATTTCAGAGGAAATACTGCATTAAGACATTTTTTATTATTTTTTCTACATACTATACTATGACTTTTTTCATTATAATTTGCATTGAATACTATTCTGTGACTTTCTGAGGACATACTATACTTCAACACGTTTTTCATAACATACTAATCTATGATATTTTTCATCAAAATTTGTTTGACATACTACAGTTATGACAGTTAAGACATACTATTGCCACCCGGCTCAGTGCCTGTATGTTGGAGTTTGCCCCGGTGAACGAGAGGGTAGCCCTCCTCCGCCTTTGGGTGGGGGGACAAATCCTGACTGTTGTTTGTGCCTACGGTCCAAACAGCAGTTCAGAGTATCCACCCTTTTTGGAGTCCTTAGAGGGGGTGCTGGAGAGTGCTCCTTCTAGGGACTCCCTCGTTCTGCTGGGGGACTTTAACGCTCACGTTGGCAACAACAGTGAGACCTGGAGGGGTGTGATCGGGAGGAATGGCCCCCGGATCTGAACCCGAGTGGTGTTTTGTTATTGGACTTCTGTGCTCGCCACAGATTGTCCATAACAAACACCATGTTCAAGCACAAGGGTGTCCATATGTGCACTTGGCATCAGGACACCCTAAGCCTCAGTTCAATGAACGACTTTGTAGTCACGTCGTCGGACTTGTGGCTGCATGTCTTGGACACTCGGGTGAAGAGAGGGGCGGAGCTGTCAACCGATCACCACCTGGTGGTTAGTTGGCTCCGATGGTGGGGGAGGACGCCGGTCAGACCTGGCATACCCAAACACATTGTGAGGGACTGCTGGGAATGTCTGGCAGAGTCTCCCGTCAGAAAGAGCTTCAACTCCCACTTCCGGGAGAGCTTCAACCATGTCCCGGGGGAGGCAGGGGACACTGAGTCCGAATGGGCCATGTTCCGTGCTTCCATTGTTGAGGTGGCCAATTGGTGCTGTGGCTGTAAGGTGGTCGGTGCCTGTCGGTGTGGCAACACCCGAACCGGTTGGTGGACTCCGGCGGTGAGGGGTGCCGTCAAGCTGAAGGAGTCTTATCGGGCCTTCTTGGCCTGTGGGACTCCCGAGGCAGCAGAAAGGTACCGGCAGGCCAAGCGGAGCGCAGATACGGCAGTCGCCAAAGCGAAAACCCGGGCATGGGAGAAGTTTGGTGAGGCCATGGAGAACGACTTCCGGACGGCTTTGCAGATGTTCTGGACCACCATCTGGCATCTCAGGAGGGGGAAGCGGTGCTCTGTCAACACTGTGTATGGTGGGGATGGTGCGCTGCTGACCTTGACTCGGGACGTTGTGGACCGGTGGAAGGAATACTTCGAAGACCTCCTCAATCCCACCGACATGCCTTCCTGTGAGGAAGCAGGGCCTGAGGACTCGGGGGTGGGCTCCTTCATCTCTGGGGCTGAGGTTGCCAAGGTGGTCAAAAAGCTCCTCGGTGGCAGGGCTCCAGGGGTGGGTGAGATCTGCCCCGAGTTCCTTGGGGCCCTGGATGTTGTGGGGCTGTCATGGTTGACACGACTCATTGCATGGACATTGGGGGCAGTGCCTCTGGACTGGCAGACTGGGGTGATGGTCCCTCTTTTTAAGAAGGGGGACCGGAGGGTGTGTTCCAACTATAGGGGGATCACACTCCTCAGCCTCCCTGGTAAGGTCTATTCAGGGGTACTGGAAAGGAGGGTCTGCCGGACAGTTGAACCTTGGATTCAGGAGGAGCAATGCAGTTTTCGTCCCGGTCGTGGAACTGTGGACCAGCTCTGGACTCTTGGCAGAATCCTTGAGGGTGCATGGGAGTTTGCCAAACCAGTCCACATGTGCTTTGTGGATTTGGAAAAGGCATTCGCCGGTGTCCCTCGGGAGTCCTGTGGGGGGTACTCCAGGGATATGGGGTATCGGACCCCCTGATACGGGCCGTCAGTTCCCTATACAACCGGTGCCAGAGCTTGGTCCGCATTGCCGGTAGTAAGTCAGACTCATTTCCGGTGAGGGTTGGACTCCGCCAGGGCTGCTCTTTGTCACTGATTCTGTTCATAACTTTTATGGACAGAATTTCTAGGCGCAGCCAGGGCGTTGAGGGGGTCCGGTTTGGTGACCTCAGGACTGGGTCGCTGCTTTGGCAGATGATGTGGTCCTGTTGGCTTCATCAGGCCGTGACCTTCAGCTCTCACTGGATCGGTTTGCAGCCGAGTGTGAAGCGGCCGGGATGAGACTCAGCACCTCCAAATCCGAGGCCATGGTTCTCAGCCGGAAAAGGGTGGAGTGCCCCCTCCAGATCGGGGAGGAGATCCTGCCCCAAGTGTAGGAGTTTAAGTACCTCGGGGTCTTGTTCACGAGTGAGGAAAGGATGGAACGGGAGATCGACAGGCGGATCGGTGCAGCATCTGCAGTAGTGCGGATTCTGCACAGATCTGTTGTGGTGAAGAGGGAGCTGAGCCAAGAGACAAAGCTCTCGATTTACCGGTCGATCTTCGTTCCTACCCTCACCTCTGGTCACGAGCTTTGGGTAGTGACCGAAAGAACAAGATCACAGGTACAAGCGGCTGAAATGAGCTTCCTCTGTAGGGCGGCTGGGCTCTCCCTTAGAGATAGGGTGAGAAGCTCGGTCATCTGGGATGAGCTCGGAGTAGTGCCGCTGCTCCTGAGCGGTAAGAAGAGGTGGCTTGGGCATCTAATTAGGATGCCTCCAGGACGCCTCCCTGGTGAGGTGTTCGGGGCACGTCCCACAGGTAGGAGACCCAGCGGAAGACCCAGGACACGCTGGAGAGACTATGTCTCTCAGCTGGCCTGGGAACGCCTCGGGATTCCCCCGGGAAGAGCTGGACGACATTTCTGATGAAAACTTTTGACAATGCTTTGATTTTTTTTTAAAATCAATCAATATTTGTATGACAGATATACCTATGAAAGAACCACAAATGTAAACTAACTATTTGGCTAATTCTGACATATTTACAGCAATGTTCATTAATTTGCACTGTCCATGTGAAAAAAAACAACTAATAAACTGAACTAAACTGCACAGACTGAAATTAACGCCTTTTCTGTAAAGAGTCAGTTCACCCAAATTAAACCAGACCACAAATCTCAATTCATGCTGTTCTACTTAGGACTTCAGTTTTTTACCCAAGAAACAATCCCAGTTAAATTTGTGGATTATTTGGGGGAGCTTGGCCATGTTTCTTTTTCTGTAAAATGTGTTGTATCCACTGTAGTGAAGAGCTGGTAGAAGTTACTGACAGTTTTAAAGTGACATTTAAACTCAAGCTGGGTCTTCATTAAGTCCACATGTCCTTCTTGTTATTATTGGCGTGTGTATATTTGGAAGTGTGCGGATTGTTGATTAGTAGTTCATCCACACGACATACGCAGAAGCTGCTGTCAGTGTGAACGTGAGGTCAGAAGTTCACTGCATGCTGCACTTTTCTTAGATCAGAGGGTTAAATGAGGCCTTGCATTTGTTTATGTGTGCTTATAATCTGTGTGTGCTGTGTGTGGAGGACTTGTTATGTGTGTGTGTGTGTGTGTGTGTGTGTGTGTGTGTGTGTGTGTGTGTGAGGTCAGAGGTCCCATGATGTGTGCTGTGGTACCTGGGGTCTGGAAGTTGAGTGAGACCATCTGGCAGCCTGCGTTCCAGAAGATCTGAGGCATGTAATTACTGGAGTCCACCCGACCCCCTTTGGGGTAGATACGGCTCATCTGACGCTTGTTGTAGCTGCACTGACGTTCAGGAAAATTTCAAAAAAAGAGAGGGAGAGCATGTTTGTTCTAGCACATGTGTGGGTATGCATCGGTGTGTGCGTCAAACAGACTGCAGGACTATTTTTAGCGTGCACAGCTTGGGTTAAGCGGTCCCATCGAGAGAGAGAACGAGAGGCAAAGTTAGTGTGTGCGCACTTGTGTCAGGCCGAGTCACGCAGTCCAAAGGCACACTGGCCTCTGGAGACCTCCAGTTCTTTTCTGAGAGCAGAGTGGAAACAAATATGGCTAAAAAATATCAGTTCTGACCCATTCGGCTTTTATTTAGGTGACCTCAATTTATTAAGTTAAAACTCTGAATTTATTACACTAAGCTACAAAGCTTCACTCAGATGTGGAACATTATTAGGTGAAAAATAGCGGATATCTTAGCGGTGGTGGTCATAACAAAAAAAATCCAAGGTGTTGTTAATTAAAGGAATATTTCATCCCCTTAAATGACCATTTGTATATCACTTATTCACTTTGTTTTACCTTTGATTTATGAGGAAAAGTGAAGAAAGACCCCAAACACTAAAGTTCTTGATGAATTGAAGTTCTGGAGTTCTGTTTTTGACAACAGCGTTAATTTTTCAAATTCTGGCGATTGCATTAATGCTTCAAAAATCCTAAAAGTGATGTTGATTTGTGAAGATTACTTTGCTGAACAAAATGTCCTCAGAGCTTATTTTCTGCAATAATCCAAAATCCAATAAAAGAAATCCCAAAGGCTTTTTGTTAGTGTTGCCAGGGCAACGTAGACTAATTGATTTACAAATTTATTAAATAATTGAAAATATATTAATCATCAATTACCAGTAAAAAAATAATTAAAGTAATAAATCGATTTACTTTTGTGGGTGAAGTATTCCTTTAAAGAAATTCTCGTTTTGATAAATGCAGTGCAGCTATGACTCCAAGCCCAAAGGATACTTGACAAACTCGATGGCGTTGGTCTTCAGATAGCCCAGACCAACAGACTCGTTAAAAGATGACATGTTATGGTGGATGTTTCTTTCTGAAAGACAGAGAAAAGGAAAGTGCTTATGGCGTTTTTCTTTTAACCACGAGACATTGAATCAAACAGTACAAGAATAATGAATATTTCAGTCCCGTTCTTTCTCAAATGTCAGCAGAAACACAAAAGGAGGAGGCCAAAGCTCACCCTCTGCCACTTCAAAACTCTGAAACTTGACGGGCTGTGCGTAGTTGACCATTGCTGACAGGTATGGGTGGATGTTGGTGGTGGCTCCTACGTAGGTGTACTGAGCTATCAGAGCCTCTTCAGAGTCCTCCCCCTCCTCCCCGCCCTGCACAGGACAGGTACAAACACACACACACACACACACACACACTTAAAACTGGATTGTTGTGATGCAGAAAGCGAGACATGGTGTTTGATTTTTACTCAAATGTGACGTAAGTATGTAAGAGAGTGAGAAATGTCAGTTCAGTTCTCACCTTCTTGTTGTTGTCTTGGTCAGATGCTTCTGAGATGTCTGTGGCGTCTGTTGCTTCTGTGGCTTCAGATATCTCAGTCACTTCATCTTCAGGCACCTGCAAACAGAGACGGACAAAATGCTTCATTAAACGTCCCCTCTCAATATCCAAATCCTTGTATTTAAATAAATCCAAAAAATACAGCATGACAACGTTGAGGTCAGTTAAGAGGTGTAGCAACTTTACCTAAATACCTAAATAAATGCATATAAAATGATCATAAAAACGTCACAATTTAGTATGTCATTAAAATTTCTGAAAAAAAAGTCATAGTGTAGTACGTCACGAAATTATCACAAAAAAGTCATATTATATTACAGTTATGTAAAAACATCATGTGTAGTATCTTATGAAAGTATTTTAGAAATTGGCATTATATAGTAGGGCATAAAAGTCTTGGAAAAAATGTCATAGTATAGTATTTCATAAAAATTATCATAAAAAATACTATTATATAGTATGGTATAAAAATCAGTATAGAATGTTACAAAACTATGGTTAAAAGTGTCAGTAACATATGCCATGAATGTAAATTAATTCTAAAAAATATAATTAATCACAGAAAAAATGTCATAGTATAGTATGTTATGAAATTATGCTAAAAATATAATTGTATAGTATTTCATGAAATTATCTAAGGCAGCACACAAGTTATTAAATAATATTAAGGGGTGTCAGAATTCAAATCCTTCTTATTTATTTTTTGAATGACATTATTACTATTATTATGAGAGATATTTGAAGGGGGGGATAAAATAGAATAAAAATACTTGAGGGAAATTGTTTTGTTACAGCAACAAAAAGAGCAGCAACTGAATAAAATATGTTAAAAAGACAAAATAATGCAAAAATAGATACAAAGGAAAGCACATGACATAGAATAAAATAAAATAAAATAACAACAATAATAATGAAGATATGTATGTACAAATAAAACATAAAAAGGCTAAAAAGAGCCCCCCCGAACATAAGCTGATGTTATTTGGGGCCCCTGGCGTTGAAAAGTTTGGGGCCCCTGATTTAGACCACCCTCTTCTATATTTAAAGTCACTGAACCATTTACAGTTCTGAGATCATTTCTAAAAAGACGTTTCTGGTTCATGGCAGTATCGATGTTTTCTTTTCTTTTCTTTCAGTATTTCAGAAGTCAAACTTTACAGCCCACCTTCTTGAGACTGTTGCTGCGTTCCTCCTCTTTCGTCCAGCTGACGGCGTTACTCTGGGAAACGGCGTTACTCTGGGAAACGCTGTTGGCTTCTTTCTCCGTGGTGGACTCCGACAGACTGCTGGGGGCCTCCGAATTCAAATCCTTATCTTCAACCTCCTTTTCTCCTGCACGCGTGAAAAGAAAAACAAAGGTATTTAATTGGAAGCACATAATAATTTTTTTTTTTTTGCATGACTTGATGCTTTCAGTCTTTATTTTAACAAGCTGCGGCACTAAGCACTCTCACGTTACCATGTGCAGCTTTTTCAGGATTTATTTTTTGTTTGGACTTTGTGAGTTTTATCAAATCAGATTAAAGGTCAGTACAATAAGTGACAGAGACCGTCGATTATCTGACTGTTCTCTGTGTCCTCTTCGTTCTCCTCTCCCATTATGATGGCAGGTGTGTTGGTCTCTCCTGCCTCCATGTGTTTCTTAAAGGCCTCTAGCTGTTCTGTGTGACACACAAACACACACACACGTTAAAGCACGAAACCACATAATTACCAGATTTAAACACTCAACAGACTGTGTACGTACTCTGTTCAACTTCAGGTTTCAAGCGTTTGTTTTTGATGAGGATTTTGCGTTTGAGGTCGTTTGGAGAGGGTAAGGGACGCACGGATTCAATCTGCACAACAGAACATGATCACACATTCAGAGGACTCATAATTCAAATGAAATCAACTTAGAGAGAATACGAGAATCAGAGAGTATTTACCGGAAAGTTTTCCAGAGGCTGTTTGAGGAGGAAGTCACCAAAGATCTCCTCACAATACTTGGCCATCTTGTACTGCTGTGGTTTACTGGTGATACAAACACAGACACACATACTCAGTCAGGATGTCTGAAAGTATCAGACACTTATACTAAAATCCTTTAAAACCTGAAATTTAGGATCTTTTCTGTTTTGTTTTTTTTCTTGGAGAAAAGCTTTTTATCATTTAAGCTTTGTAGGGAGGTGTGAATATAAATACTACATATGTGGTGCTGTTCAAAGAAGGTTTTTAGGCAGAGTGAGTCAGGTTAAAGTACATTTACGGGCAGATATTAACTATGAAAACAGCAAAAGGTTCAGTGGTTTGTTGAAAGATTTGTAACAGAATTGTGAATTTCACAAAGAACATTTTGATTAAAAAAATTATGAAAAGATAGACAAATTTGACAAATGTTTTAAGAAATGGAGATCTCAAAAACTGAAATTCAAAACTACTTAAGACCTAAAATTTTTAAATCAAATTTTAGGATGTAAATACAACGGGTCCATGTGTAAGTATGTTGTTTTGACATTGTATACTATGACGTGTTTCAACCTGCTATTCTAAGTGGTTTTCAACTATTTTTTGGGACATGTCATATTTTGACATTTCTCGCCATACTATAGCCTTGGTTCTTTGGTCATTTTGTCGACTTTCTATTTTGTGGGAATTTTGGCCATTTTTGGAAGTTTTTTCAACATTGTACACTATAACAAGACGCTGCATGCTATACTAAGTGGTTTTTAGCTATATTTGGGACATGTCATATTTTGACATTTTTCACCATACTATAGCCTTGCTTCTTTCGTCATTTTTTAGACATGCTATTTTTATGGTTTTTTTGGCCGTTTTTGGATGTTTTTTTTTTAACATTGTATACGATAACAAGACTCTACATGCTATTCTAAATGGTTTTCAGCTGTTTTTGGAACATGTCATATTTTGACATTTTTCGCCATACTATAGCCTTGCTTCTTTGGTCATTTTGTCGACGTGCTATTTTGTGGGAGTTTTGGGCCGTTTTTGGATGTTATTTCAACATTGGATAATATAACAAGACTCTACGTGTTATTCTTAGTGGTTTTCAGCTGCATTTGGAACATGTCATATTTTGACATTTTTTGCCATACAATAGCTTTGCTTCTTTCGTCATTTTTTCGACTTTCTATTTTATCGTGTTTTGGGCCGTTTTTGGATGTTATTTCAACATTGTACACTATAACAATAATCTAAATGCTATATTAAGTGGTTTTTAACTATATTTGGGACATGTGATATTTTGACATTTTTTGCCATACTATAGCCTTGCTTCTTTCGTCTTTTTTTTTTGCCATGCAATTTTTTGGGATTTTTAGTCGTTTTTGGAAGTTTTTTCAACATTGTACACCATAACAAAACTCTATATGCTATTCTAAGTGGTTTTTAATTATTTTTGGAACATGTCATATTTTGACATTTTTCGCCATAGTATAGCCTTGCTTCTTTCGTCATTTTTTTGACATGTTATTTTATGGGGTTTTTGGTAGTTTTTGGATGTTATTTCAGCATTGTACACTATAACAATAATCTATATGCTATTCTAAGTGGTTTTCAGCTGGTTTTAGGACGTGTAATATTTTGACATTTTTCGCCATAGTATAGCCTTGCGTCTTTCATCATTTTTTTCACATGCAATTTTATGTTTTTTTGGGGCATTTTTTGGTGTTTTTTCAACATTGTATATTATAACAATAATACAAATGCTATATTAAGTGGTTTTTAACTAATTTTGGGAGATGTCATATTTTGACATTTTGGTCATCTTATGGTTTTTTTGGATGTTTTTTTTAACATAATATTTTATGTTTTTTTTGTCTGTTGTAAGGACCTGGGAATTCTACAGCTAAGTGTTCGATTCTCCCACGGATCCATCTTCAGACATGATTGGATCCCCTAGGACGACACAGAGCCAAGAAGAGATGCATTCACTGATCTTCTGGCTCTCCCTCCCAGACCTCCTCCGAGTGAGGTTGCAGGTGTGGAGGACCTCGGGACGACCCATCCCTGCAGACTTGTCTCAGCTCAACACTTTCCAAGTTTCAAGACACTTTGGAGAAGTTAGAAAGCCACAGCTGACGTCTCAAGCCAAAAGCAGAACAGAACCGAGAAAGCACTGAACTTCGATCTCTGTAAGGACACCAGGACCGGCCAGTCTCCTCCTGGATCCTTTGAACTGCACAGAAGTGGCTGAACCAGAACCTCTTCTCTTCAGCCAGCAACTCAATGAGCTGTTCTACCACTCCTGGACTTGCAAGTAACATCTGTACTTAATTCATAAGTACAGGCTGAGTAACCCTGCTTACTTTGTCTTTTGTCATATCATGTCAAACATGTATTGATTTAAATGATATCGAAAGAGTCGCTGTTCTGATGTTTTGGTTATTGGGTTATTGGTTAGTCTGGACTGAACTGAACACCCTTTTCACTAACCAAAACACCTTATATACAAATTAGATCAAATACATGCACTCGGAAATTGGCTCACAATGAAAGCACACGGAAAAGGAAGTTGAAGTTCGGAAGTTAAGCGACCACATGGTCAGCTAAGGCCGTCCTCGCTCTGCAGCCATCTTCAACAGCATCTTGAATCTGGCATCTCGTTGTAGCTTCTGTTGTTAGTCAATTTGCCTATTGGTGTGTTCATGCTCACACAAACACACACCAACATACACCTTCTCTTTGACTCTCTCTCTCAAACACACACACACACACACACACACACACACATATTTTAAACATCCACACTTGTATATATAAGCAGTTAGGATACACTGTGTGTTTGTTTTGCTATTCTTTTTGAATACATGTTTTGGAATCATACTAACTGCAGAATGTTATATTAAAGTGAGTAAATTGTTGAATTTTATGGGTTTCTGGCCTTTTTTGGAAGTTTTTTTTCAACATTGTACACTATAACAAGACTCTACATGCTATTCTAAGTGGTTTTCAGCTGTTTTTGGAACATGTCATATTTTGACATTTCTCGCCATACTATAGCCTTGGTTCGTTGGTCATTTTGTCGACTTTCTATTTTGTGGGAATTTTGGCCATTTTTGGAAGTTTTTTCAACATTGTATACTATAACAAGACGCTGCATGCTATTCTAAGTGGTTTTTAGCTATATTTGGAACATGTCATATTTTGACATTTTTCGCCATACATATAGCCTTGCTTCTTTGGTAATTTTTTTGACATGCAATTTTTGGGGGTTTTTAGTCGTTTTTGGACATTTTTTTTCGCCATAGTATAGCCTTGCTTCTTTCGTCATTTTTTGTACATGTAATTTTATTGGGTTTTTGGGCGTTTTTGGATGTTATTTCAGCATTGTACACTATAACAAGACTCTACATGCTATTCTAAGTGGTTTTCAGCTGTTTTTGGAACATGTCATATTTTGACATTTTTCGCCATAGTATAGCCTTGCTTCTTTCGTCATTTTTTGGACATGTAATTTTATTGGGTTTTTGGGCGTTTTTGGATGTTATTTCAGCATTGTACACTATAACAAGACTCTACATGCTATTCTAAGTGGTTTTCAGCTGTTTTTGGAACATGTCATATTTTGACATTTTTTTTCGCCATAGTATAGCCTTGCTTCTTTGGTCATTTTTTTGACATGTCATTTTTGGGGGTTTTTTAGTCGTTTTTTGAAGTTTTTTCAACATTGTACACTATAACAAGACTCTACATGCTATTCTAAGTGGTTTTCAGCTGTTTTTGGAACATGTCATATTTTGACATTTTTTTTCGCCATAGTATAGCCTTGCTTCTTTCGTCATTTTTTGTACATGTAATTTTATTGGGTTTTTGGGCGTTTTTGGATGTTATTTCAGCATTGTACACTATAACAAGACTCTACATGCTATTCTAAGTGGTTTTCAGCTGTTTTTGGAACATGTCATATTTTGACATTTTTCGCCATAGTATAGCCTTGCTTCTTTCGTCATTTTTTGTACATGTCATTTTTGGGGGTTTTTGGTCGTTTTTGGATGTTATTTCAACATTGTACACTATAACAAGACTCTACATGCTATTCTAAGTGGTTTTCAGCTGTTTTTGGAACATGTCATATTTTGACATTTTTCGCCATAGTATAGCCTTGCTTCTTTGGTCATTTTTTTGACATGTCATTTTTGGGGGTTTTTTAGTCGTTTTTGGATGTTATTTCAGCATTGTACACTATAACAAGACTCTACATGCTATTCTAAGTGGTTTTCAGCTGTTTTTGGAACATGTCATATTTTGACATTTTTCGCCATAGTATAGCCTTGCTTCTTTCGTCATTTTTTGTACATGTTATTTTATGGGGTTTTTGATCGTTTTTGGATGTTATTTCAACATTGTACACTATAACAAGACTCTACATGCTATTCTAAGTGGTTTTCAGCTGTTTTTGGAACATGTCATATTTTGACATTTTTTTTCGCCATAGTATAGCCTTGCTTCTTTGGTCATTTTTTGGACATGTAATTTTATGGGGTTTTTAGTCGTTTTGGATGTTATTTCAACATTGTACACTATAACAAGACTCTACATGCTATTCTAAGTGGTTTTCAGCTGTTTTTGGAACATGTCATATTTTGACATTTTTTTTCGCCATAGTATAGCCTTGCTTCTTTGGTCATTTTTTGGACATGTAATTTTATGGGGTTTTTGGTCGTTTTTGGATGTTATTTCAACATTGTACACTATAACAAGACTCTACATGCTATTCTAAGTGGTTTTCAGCTGTTTTTGGAACATGTCATATTTTGACATTTTTTTTTGCCATAGTATAGCCTTGCTTCTTTGGTCATTTTTTGGACATGTCATTTTTGGGTTTTTTTTAGTCGTTTTTGGATGTTATTTCAACATTGTACACTATAACAAGACTCTACATGCTATTCTAAGTGGTTTTCAGCTGTTTTTGGAACATGTCATATTTTGACATTTTTCGCCATAGTATAGCCTTGCTTCTTTCGTCATTTTTTGGACATGTAATTTTATTGGGTTTTTGGGCGTTTTTGGATGTTATTTCAGCATTGTACACTATAACAAGACTCTACATGCTATTCTAAGTGGTTTTCAGCTGTTTTTGGAACATGTCATATTTTGACATTTTTCGCCATAGTATAGCCTTGCTTCTTTGGTCATTTTTTTGACATGTCATTTTTGGGGGTTTTTTAGTCGTTTTTTGAAGTTTTTTCAACATTGTACACTATAACAAGACTCTACATGCTATTCTAAGTGGTTTTCAGCTGTTTTTGGAACATGTCATATTTTGACATTTTTTTTCGCCATAGTATAGCCTTGCTTCTTTCGTCATTTTTTGTACATGTAATTTTATTGGGTTTTTGGGCGTTTTTGGATGTTATTTCAGCATTGTACACTATAACAAGACTCTACATGCTATTCTAAGTGGTTTTCAGCTGTTTTTGGAACATGTCATATTTTGACATTTTTCGCCATAGTATAGCCTTGCTTCTTTCGTCATTTTTTGTACATGTCATTTTTGGGGGTTTTTGGTCGTTTTTGGATGTTATTTCAACATTGTACACTATAACAAGACTCTACATGCTATTCTAAGTGGTTTTCAGCTGTTTTTGGAACATGTCATATTTTGACATTTTTCGCCATAGTATAGCCTTGCTTCTTTGGTCATTTTTTTGACATGTCATTTTTGGGGGTTTTTTAGTCGTTTTTGGATGTTATTTCAGCATTGTACACTATAACAAGACTCTACATGCTATTCTAAGTGGTTTTCAGCTGTTTTTGGAACATGTCATATTTTGACATTTTTCGCCATAGTATAGCCTTGCTTCTTTCGTCATTTTTTGTACATGTTATTTTATGGGGTTTTTGATCGTTTTTGGATGTTATTTCAACATTGTACACTATAACAAGACTCTACATGCTATTCTAAGTGGTTTTCAGCTGTTTTTGGAACATGTCATATTTTGACATTTTTTGTCATAGTATAACCTTGCTTCTTTGGTCATTTTTGACATGTAATTTTTTGGGGTTTTTTAGTCGTTTTTGGATGTTATTTCAACATTGTACACTATAACAAGACTCTACATGCTATTCTAAGTGGTTTTCAGCTGTTTTTGGAACATGTCATATTTTGACATTTTTTTTTGCCATAGTATAGCCTTGCTTCTTTGGTCATTTTTTGGACATGTCATTTTTGGGGTTTTTTTAGTCGTTTTTGGATGTTATTTCAGCATTGTACACTATAACAAGACTCTACATGCTATTCTAAGTGGTTTTCAGCTGTTTTTGGAACATGTCATATTTTGACATTTTTTTTTTGCCATAGTATAGCCTTGCTTCTTTGGTCATTTTTTTGACATGTCATTTTTGGGGGTTTTTTAGTCGTTTTTGGATGTTATTTCAGCATTGTACACTATAACAAGACTCTACATGCTATTCTAAGTGGTTTTCAGCTGTTTTTGGAACATGTCATATTTTGACATTTTTCGCCATAGTATAGCCTTGCTTCTTTGGTCATTTTTTGGACATGTAATTTTATGGGGTTTTTGGTCGTTTTTGGATGTTATTTCAACATTGTACACTATAACAAGACTCTACATGCTATTCTAAGTGGTTTTCAGCTGTTTTTGGAACATGTCATATTTTGACATTTTTTTTCGCCATAGTATAGCCTTGCTTCTTTGGTCATTTTTTTGACATGTCATTTTATGGGGTTTTTGGTCGTTTTTTGAAGTTTTTTCAACATTGTACACTATAACAAGACTCTACATGCTATTCTAAGTGGTTTTCAGCTGTTTTTGGAACATGTCATATTTTGACATTTTTTTTCGCCATAGTATAGCCTTGCTTCTTTGGTCATTTTTTTGACATGTCATTTTTGGGGTTTTTGTAGTCGTTTATTGAAATTTTTTCAACATTGTACACTATAACAAGACTCTACATGCTATTCTAAGTGGTTTTTAATTATTTTTGGAACATGTCATATTTTGACATTTTTCGCCATAGTATAGCCTTGCTTCTTTGGTCATTTTTTGTACATGTTATTTTATGGGGTTTTTGGGCGTTTTTGGATGTTATTTGATCATTGTACATTATAACAAGACTCTACATGCTATTCTAAGTGGTTTTCAGCTGTTTTTGGAACATGTCATATTTTGACATTTTTCGCCATAGTATAGCCTTGCTTCTTTCGTCATTTTTTGTACATGTTATTTTATGGGGTTTTTGGTCGTTTTTGGATGTTATTTCAACATTGTACACTATAACAAGACTCTACATGCTATTCTAAGTGGTTTTCAGCTGTTTTTGGAACATGTCATATTTTGACATTTTTTTCATAGTATAGCCTTGCTTCTTTCGTCATTTTTTGGACATGTAATTTTATTGGGTTTTTGGGCGTTTTTGGATGTTATTTCAGCATTGTACAATATAACAAGACTCTACATGCTATTCTAAGTGGTTTTCAGCTGTTTTTGGAACATGTCATATTTTGACATTTTTTTTCGCCATAGTATAGCCTTGCTTCTTTGGTCATTTTTTGGACATGTAATTTTATGGGGTTTTTGGTCGTTTTTGGATGTTATTTCAACATTGTACACTATAACAAGACTCTACATGCTATTCTAAGTGGTTTTCAGCTGTTTTTGGAACATGTCATATTTTGACATTTTTTTTCGCCATATTATATCCTTTCTTCTTTGGTCGTTTTTTTGACATGTCATTTTTGGGGGTTTTTTAGTCGTTTTTTGAAGTTTTTTCAACATTGTACACTATAACAAGACTCTACATGCTATTCTAAGTGGTTTTCAGCTGTTTTTGGAACATGTCATATTTTGACATTTTTTTCGCCATAGTATAGCCTTGCTTCTTTGGTCATTTTTGTACATGTTATTTTATGGGGTTTTGGTCGTTTTGGATGTTATTTCAACATTGTACACTATAACAAGTTTCTACTTGCTATTCTAATTGTTTTTCAGTTGTTTTTGGAACATGTCATATTTTGACATTTTTTTCGCCATAGTATAGCCTTGCTTCTTTGGTCATTTTTTGTACATGTTATTTTATGGGGTTTTTGGTCGTTTTTGGATGTTATTTCAACATTGTACACTATAACAAGACTCTACATGCTATTCTAAGTGGTTTTCAGCTGTTTTTGGAACATGTCATATTTTGACATTTTTCGCCATAGTATAGCCTTGCTTCTTTCGTCATTTTTTGTACATGTTATTTTATGGGGTTTTTGGTCGTTTTTGGATGTTATTTCAACATTGTACACTATAACAAGACTCTACATGCTATTCTAAGTGGTTTTCAGCTGTTTTTGGAACATGTCATATTTTGACATTTTTCGCCATAGTATAGCCTTGCTTCTTTGGTCATTTTTTGGACATGTAATTTTATTGGGTTTTTGGGCGTTTTTGGATGTTATTTCAGCATTGTACAATATAACAAGACTCTACATGCTATTCTAAGTGGTTTTCAGCTGTTTTTGGAACATGTCATATTTTGACATTTTTTTCGCCATAGTATAGCCTTGCTTCTTTGGTCATTTTTTGGACATGTAATTTTATGGGGTTTTTGGTCGTTTTTGGATGTTATTTCAACATTGTACACTATAACAAGACTCTACATGCTATTCTAAGTGGTTTTCAGCTGTTTTTGGAACATGTCATATTTTGACATTTTTCTTCACATTAGTATATCCTTGCTTCTTTGGTCATTTTTTGACATGTCATTTTGGGGTGTTTTTAGTCGTTTTTTGATGTTTTTTCAACATTGTACACTATAACAAGACTCTACATGCTATTCTAAGTGGTTTTCAGCTGTTTTTGGAACATGTCATATTTTGACATTTTTTTTCGCCATAGTATAGCCTTGCTTCTTTCGTCATTTTTTGTACATGTAATTTTATTGGGTTTTTGGCGTTTTTTGGATGTTATTTCAATATTGTACACTATAACAAGACTCTACATGCTATTCTAAGTGGTTTTCAGCTGTTTTTGGAACATGTCATATTTTGACATTTTTTTTCGCCATAGTATAGCCTTGCTTCTTTGGTCATTTTTTGTACATGTTATTTTATGTGTTTTTTAGTCGTTTTTGGATGTTATTTCAACATTGTACACTATAACAAGACTCTACATGCTATTCTAAGTGGTTTTCAGCTGTTTTTGGAACATGTCATATTTTGACATTTTTCGCCATAGTATAGCCTTGCTTCTTTGGTCATTTTTTGGACATGTAATTTTATTGGGTTTTTGGGCGTTTTTGGATGTTATTTCAGCATTGTACAATATAACAAGACTCTACATGCTATTCTAAGTGGTTTTCAGCTGTTTTTGGAACATGTCATATTTTGACATTTTTTCGCCATAGTATAGCCTTGCTTCTTTGGTCATTTTTGGACATGTAATTTTATGGGTTTTTGGTTTTTTGGATGTTATTTCAACATTGTACACTATAACAAGACTCTACATGCTATTCTAAGTGGTTTTCAGCTGTTTTTGGAACATGTCATATTTTGACATTTTTTTCGCCATAGTATAGCCTTGCTTCTTTGGTCATTTTTGACATGTCATTTTATGGGTTTTAGTCGTTTTTGATGTTATTTCAACATTGTACACTATAACAAGACTCTACATGCTATTCTAAGTGGTTTTCAGCTGTTTTTGGAACATGTCATATTTTGACATTTTTCGCCATAGTATAGCCTTGCTTCTTTCGTCATTTTTTGGACATGTAATTTTATTGGGTTTTTGGGCGTTTTTGGATGTTATTTCAACATTGTACACTATAACAAGACTCTACATGCTATTCTAAGTGGTTTTCAGCTGTTTTTGGAACATGTCATATTTTGACATTTTTCGCCATAGTATAGCCTTGCTTCTTTCGTCATTTTTTGTACATGTTATTTTATGGGGTTTTTGGTCGTTTTTGGATGTTATTTCAACATTGTACACTATAACAAGACTCTACATGCTATTCTAAGTGGTTTTCAGCTGTTTTTGGAACATGTCATATTTTGACATTTTTTTCGCCATAGTATAGCCTTGCTTCTTTCGTCATTTTTGGACATGTAATTTTATTGGGTTTTTAGTCGTTTTTGGATGTTATTTCAACATTGTACACTATAACAAGACTCTACATGCTATTCTAAGTGGTTTTCAGCTGTTTTTGGAACATGTCATATTTTGACATTTTTTTCGCCATAGTATAGCCTTGCTTCTTTGGTCATTTTTTGGACATGTAATTTTATGGGGTTTTTGGTCGTTTTTGGATGTTATTTCAACATTGTACACTATAACAAGACTCTACATGCTATTCTAAGTGGTTTTCAGCTGTTTTTGGAACATGTCATATTTTGACATTTTTTTCGCCATAGTATAGCCTTGCTTCTTTGGTCATTTTTTTGACATGTCATTTTTGGGGTTTTTTTAGTCGTTTTTGGATGTTATTTCAGCATTGTACACTATAACAAGACTCTACATGCTATTTTAAGTGGTTTTCAGCTGTTTTTGGAACATGTCATATTTTGACATTTTTTTCGCCATAGTATAGCCTTGCTTCTTTGGTCATTTTTTGGACATGTAATTTTATGGGGTTTTTGGTCGTTTTTGGATGTTATTTCAACATTGTACACTATAACAAGACTCTACATGCTATTCTAAGTGGTTTTCAGCTGTTTTTGGAACATGTCATATTTTGACATTTTTCGCCATAGTATAGCCTTGCTTCTTTGGTCGTTTTTGACATGTCATTTTATGGGGTTTTTAGTCGTTTTGGATGTTATTTCAACATTGTACACTATAACAAGACTCTACATGCTATTCTAAGTGGTTTTCAGCTGTTTTTGTAACATGTCATATTTTGACATTTTTTTCGCCATAGTATAGCCTTGCTTCTTTGGTCGTTTTTTTGACATGTCATTTTTGGGGTTTTTAGTCGTTTTTGAAGTTATTTCAACATTGTACACTATAACAAGACTCTACATGCTATTCTTAGTGGTTTTCAGCTGTTTTGGGAACATGTCATATTTTGACATTTTTTTCGCCATAGTATAGCCTTGCTTCTTTGGTCATTTTTTGACATGTTATTTTATGGGGTTTTTTGGTCGTTTTGGATGTTATTTCAACATTGTACACTATAACAAGACTCTACATGCTATTCTAAGTGGTTTTCAGCTGTTTTTGGAACATGTCATATTTTGACATTTTTTTTCGCCATAGTATAGCCTTGCTTCTTTGGTCATTTTTTGGACATGTAATTTTATGGGGTTTTTGGTCGTTTTTGGATGTTATTTCAACATTGTACACTATAACAAGACTCTACATGCTATTCTAAGTGGTTTTCAGCTGTTTTTGGAACATGTCATATTTTGACATTTTTTTCGTCATAGTATAGCCTTGCTTCTTTGGTCATTTTTTTGACATGTCATTTTTGGGTTTTTAGTCGTTTTTGAAGTTATTTCAACATTGTACACTATACCAAGACCCTACATGCCATTCTAAGTGGTTTTCAGCTGTTTTTGGAACATGTCATATTTTGACATTTTTTTCGCCATAGTATAGCCTTGCTTCTTTGGTCGTTTTTTTGACATGTAATTTTTGGGGGTTTTTAGTCGTTTTTGGATGTTATTTCAACATTGTACACTATAACAAGACTCTACATGCTATTCTAAGTGGTTTTCAGCTGTTTTTGGAACATGTCATATTTTGACATTTTTTGTCATCGTATAACCTTGTTGCTTTGGTCGTTATTTTGGCATGTCGTTTTTGGGTTTTTAGTCGTTTTTTGAAGTTTTTTCAACATTGTACACTATAACAAGACTCTACATGCTATTCTAAGTGGTTTTCAGCTGTTTTTGGAACATGTCATATTTTGACATTTTACCATAGTATAGCCTTGCTTCTTTGGTCATTTTTGGACATGTTATTTTATGGGTTTTGGTCGTTTTTGGATGTTATTTCAACATTGTACACTATAACAAGACTCTACATGCTATTCTAAGTGGTTTTCAGCTGTTTTTGGAACATGTCATATTTTGACATTTTTCGCCATAGTATAGCCTTGCTTCTTTCGTCATTTTTTGGACATGTAATTTTATTGGGTTTTTGGTCGTTTTTGGATGTTATTTCAACATTGTACACTATAACAAGACTCTACATGCTATTCTAAGTGGTTTTCAGCTGTTTTTGGAACATGTCATATTTTGACATTTTTTTTCGCCATGGTATAGCCTTGCTTCTTTGGTCATTTTTGGACATGTAATTTTATGGGGTTTTGGTCGTTTTGGATGTTATTTCAGCATTGTACACTATAACAAGACTCTACATGCTATTCTAAGTGGTTTTCAGCTGTTTTTGGAACATGTCATATTTTGACATTTTTTTTCGCCATAGTATAGCCTTGCTTCTTTGGTCGTTTTTTTGTCATGTCATTTTGGGGTTTTTAGTCGTTTTTGAAGTTTTTTCAACATTGTACACTATAACAAGACTCTACATGCTATTCTAAGTGGTTTTCAGCTGTTTTTGGAACATGTCATATTTTGACATTTTTCGCCATAGTATAGCCTTGCTTCTTTGGTCATTTTTGGACATGTAATTTTATGGGTTTTTGGTCGTTTTGGATGTTTTTTCAACATTGTACACTATAACAAGACTCTACATGCTATTCTAAGTGGTTTTCAGCTGTTTTTGGAACATGTCATATTTTGACATTTCGCCATAGTATAGCCTTGCTTCTTTGGTCATTTTTTGACATGTCATTTTTGGGGTTTTTTAGTCGTTTTTGGATGTTATTTCAACATTGTACACTATAACAAGACTCTACATGCTATTCTAAGTGGTTTTCAGCTGTTTTTGGAACATGTCATATTTTGACATTTTTTTTCGCCATAGTATAGCCTTGCTTCTTTGGTCATTTTTTGGACATGTAATTTTATTGGGTTTTTGGTCGTTTTTGGATGTTATTTCAGCATTGTACACTATAACAAGACTCTACATGCTATTCTAAGTGGTTTTCAGCTGTTTTTGGAACATGTCATATTTTGACATTTTTCGCCATAGTATAGCCTTGCTTCTTTGGTCATTTTTTGGACATGTAATTTTATTGGGTTTTTGGTCGTTTTTGGATGTTATTTCAGCATTGTACACTATAACAAGACTCTACATGCTATTCTAAGTGGTTTTCAGCTGTTTTTGGAACATGTCATATTTTGACATTTTTTTTTTGCCATAGTATAGCCTTGCTTCTTTGGTCATTTTTTGACATGTCATTTTATGGGGTTTTTTAGTCGTTTTGGATGTTATTTCAGCATTGTACACTATAACAAGACTCTACATGCTATTCTAAGTGGTTTTCAGCTGTTTTTGGAACATGTCATATTTTGACATTTTTCGCCATAGTATAGCCTTGCTTCTTTCGTCATTTTTGGACATGTAATTTTATTGGGTTTTTGTGCGTTTTTGGATGTTATTTCAACATTGTACACTATAACAAGACTCTACATGCTATTCTAAGTGGTTTTCAGCTGTTTTTGGAACATGTCATATTTTGACATTTTTTTTCGCCATAGTATAGCCTTGCTTCTTTGGTCATTTTTTGGACATGTCATTTTATGGGGTTTTTGGTCGTTTTTGGATGTTATTTCAACATTGTACACTATAACAAGACTCTACATGCTATTCTAAGTGGTTTTCAGCTGTTTTTGGAACATGTCATATTTTGACATTTTTTTTCGCCATAGTATAGCCTTGCTTCTTTGGTCGTTTTTTTGACATGTCATTTTTGGGGGTTTTTTAGTCGTTTTGGATGTTATTTCAACATTGTACACTATAACAAGACTCTACATGCTATTCTAAGTGGTTTTCAGCTGTTTTTGGAACATGTCATATTTTGACATTTTTTTTTGCCATAGTATAGCCTTGCTTCTTTGGTCATTTTTTGGACATGTAATTTTATGGGGTTTTTTAGTCGTTTTTGGATGTTATTTCAACATTGTACACTATAACAAGACTCTACATGCTATTCTAAGTGGTTTTCAGCTGTTTTTGGAACATGTCATATTTTGACATTTTTTTCGCCATAGTATAGCCTTGCTTCTTTGGTCATTTTTTGACATGTCATTTTGGGGTTTTTAGTCGTTTTGGATGTTATTTCAACATTGTACACTATAACAAGACTCTACATGCTATTCTAAGTGGTTTTCAGCTGTTTTTGGAACATGTCATATTTTGACATTTTTTTCGCCATAGTATAGCCTTGCTTCTTTGGTCATTTTTTTGACATGTCATTTTTGGGTTTTTTTTAGTTGTTTTTGGATGTTATTTCAACATTGTACAATATAACAAGACTCTACATGCTATTCTAAGTGGTTTTCAGCTGTTTTTGGAACATGTCATATTTTGACATTTTTTCGCCATAGTATAGCCTTGCTTCTTTGGTCATTTTTGGACATGTAATTTTATTGGGTTTTGGTCGTTTTTGGATGTTATTTCAACATTGTACACTATAACAAGACTCTACATGCTATTCTAAGTGGTTTTCAGCTGTTTTTGGAACATGTCATATTTTGACATTTTTTTCGCCATAGTATAGCCTTGCTTCTTTGGTCATTCTTTTGACATGTCATTTTTGGGGTTTTTAGTCGTTTTTGGATGTTATTTCAACATTGTACACTATAACAAGACTCTACATGCTATTCTAAGTGGTTTTCAGCTGTTTTTGGAACATGTCATATTTTGACATTTTTTCGCCATAGTATAGCCTTGCTTCTTTGGTCATTTTTTGACATGTAATTTTATTGGGTTTTGGTCGTTTTGGATGTTATTTCAACATTGTACACTATAACAAGACTCTACATGCTATTCTAAGTGGTTTTCAGCTGTTTTTTGGAACATGTCATATTTTGACATTTTTTCGCCATAGTATAGCCTTGCTTCTTTGGTCATTTTTTGACATGTCATTTTATGGGGTTTTGGTCGTTTTTGGATGTTATTTCAACATTGTACACTATAACAAGACTCTACATGCTATTCTAAGTGGTTTTCAGCTGTTTTTGGAACATGTCATATTTTGACATTTTTTTTATCATAGTATAGCCTTGCTTCTTTTGTCATTTTTTTGGCATGTCATTTTTGGGGGTTTTTTTAGTTGTTTTTGGATGTTATTTCAACATTGTACACTATAACAAGACTCTACATGCTATTCTAAGTGGTTTTCAGCTGTTTTTGGAACATGTCATATTTTGACATTTTTTTCGCCATAGTATAGCCTTGCTTCTTTGGTCATTTTTTGACATGTCATTTTATGGGGTTTTTAGTCGTTTTGGATGTTATTTCAACATTGTACACTATAACAAGACTCTACATGCTATTCTAAGTGGTTTTCAGCTGTTTTTGGAACATGTCATATTTTGACATTTTTTTTGCCATAGTATAGCCTTGCTTCTTTGGTCATTTTTGGACATGTAATTTTATGGGGTTTTTAGTCGTTTTTGGATGTTATTTCAACATTGTACACTATAACAAGACTCTACATGCTATTCTAAGTGGTTTTCAGCTGTTTTTGGAACATGTCATATTTTGACATTTTTTTGCCATAGTATAGCCTTGCTTCTTTGGTCATTTTTTGACATGTCATTTTGGGGTTTTTAGTCGTTTTTGGATGTTATTTCAGCATTGTACACTATAACAAGACTCTACATGCTATTCTAAGTGGTTTTCAGCTGTTTTTGGAACATGTCATATTTTGACATTTTTTCGCCATAGTATAGCCTTGCTTCTTTGGTCATTTTTTGACATGTCATTTTGGGGTTTTTAGTCGTTTTGGATGTTATTTCAACATTGTACACTATAACAAGACTCTACATGCTATTCTAAGTGGTTTTCAGCTGTTTTTGGAACATGTCATATTTTGACATTTTTCGCCATAGTATAGCCTTGCTTCTTTGTTCATTTTTTGGACATGTAATTTTATTGGGTTTTTGGTCGTTTTGGATGTTATTTCAACATTGTACACTATAACAAGACTCTACATGCTATTCTAAGTGGTTTTCAGCTGTTTTTGGAACATGTCATATTTTGACATTTTTTTCGCCATAGTATAGCCTTGCTTCTTTGGTCATTTTTGACATGTCATTTTATGGGGTTTTTAGTCGTTTTTGGATGTTATTTCAACATTGTACACTATAACAAGACTCTACATGCTATTCTAAGTGGTTTTCAGCTGTTTTTGGAACATGTCATATTTTGACATTTTTTTCGCCATAGTATAGCCTTGCTTCTTTGGTCATTTTTTGGACATGTAATTTTATGGGGTTTTTGGTCGTTTTTGGATGTTATTTCAACATTGTACACTATAACAAGACTCTACATGCTATTCTAAGTGGTTTTCAGCTGTTTTTGGAACATGTCATATTTTGACATTTTTTTTCGCCATAGTATAGCCTTGCTTCTTTGGTCATTTTTTGTACATGTCATTTTATGGGGTTTTTGGTCGTTTTTGGATGTTATTTCAACATTGTACACTATAACAAGACTCTACATGCTATTCTAAGTGGTTTTCAGCTGTTTTTGGAACATGTCATATTTTGACATTTTTTTCGCCATAGTATAGCCTTGCTTCTTTGGTCATTTTTTTGACATGTCATTTTTGGGGGTTTTTTAGTCGTTTTTGGATGTTATTTCAACATTGTACACTATAACAAGACTCTACATGCTATTCTAAGTGGTTTTCAGCTGTTTTTTGGAACATGTCATATTTTGACATTTTTTCGCCATAGTATAGCCTTGCTTCTTTGGTCATTTTTTGACATGTAATTTTATGGGGTTTTGGTCGTTTTTGGATGTTATTTCAACATTGTACACTATAACAAGACTCTACATGCTATTCTAAGTGGTTTTCAGCTGTTTTTGGAACATGTCATATTTTGACATTTTTTTTCGCCATAGTATAGCCTTGCTTCTTTGGTCATTTTTTTGACATGTCATTTTATGGGGTTTTTGGTCGTTTTTGGATGTTATTTCAACATTGTACACTATAACAAGACTCTACATGCTATTCTAAGTGGTTTTCAGCTGTTTTTGGAACATGTCATATTTTGACATTTTTCGCCATAGTATAGCCTTGCTTCTTTGGTCATTGTTTGTACATGTGATTTTATGGGGTTTTTGGTCGTTTTTGGATGTTATTTCAGCATTGTACACTATAACAAGACTCTACATGCTATTCTAAGTGGTTTTCAGCTGTTTTTGGAACATGTCATATTTTGACATTTTTCGCCATAGTATAGCCTTGCTTCTTTCGTCATTTTTTGTACATGTTATTTTATGGGGTTTTTGGTCGTTTTTGGATGTTATTTCAACATTGTACACTATAACAAGACTCTACATGCTATTCTAAGTGGTTTTCAGCTGTTTTTGGAACATGTCATATTTTGACATTTTTCGCCATAGTATAGCCTTGCTTCTTTGGTCATTTTTTGGACATGTAATTTTATTGGGTTTTTGGTCGTTTTTGGATGTTATTTCAACATTGTACACTATAACAAGACTCTACATGCTATTCTAAGTGGTTTTCAGCTGTTTTTGGAACATGTCATATTTTGACATTTTTTTTCGCCATAGTATAGCCTTGCTTCTTTGGTCATTTTTTGTACATGTAATTTTATTGGGTTTTTGGGCGTTTTTGGATGTTATTTCAGCATTGTACACTATAACAAGACTCTACATGCTATTCTAAGTGGTTTTCAGCTGTTTTTGGAACATGTCATATTTTGACATTTTTTTTCGCCATAGTATAGCCTTGCTTCTTTGGTCATTTTTTGACATGTCATTTTATGGGGTTTTTAGTCGTTTTGGATGTTATTTCAACATTGTACACTATAACAAGACTCTACATGCTATTCTAAGTGGTTTTCAGCTGTTTTTGGAACATGTCATATTTTGACATTTTTTTCGCCATAGTATAGCCTTGCTTCTTTGGTCATTTTTTGGACATGTAATTTTATGGGGTTTTGGTCGTTTTGGATGTTATTTCAACATTGTACACTATAACAAGACTCTACATGCTATTCTAAGTGGTTTTCAGCTGTTTTTGGAACATGTCATATTTTGACATTTTTTCATATAGTATAGCCTTGCTTCTTTGGTCATTTTTTGTACATGTTATTTTATGGGGATTTTGGTCGTTTTTGGATGTTATTTCAACATTGTACACTATAACAAGACTCTACATGCTATTCTAAGTGGTTTTCAGCTGTTTTTGGAACATGTCATATTTTGACATTTTTCGCCATAGTATAGCCTTGCTTCTTTGGTCATTTTTGACATGTAATTTTATGGGTTTTTGGTCGTTTTGGATGTTATTTCAACATTGTACACTATAACAAGACTCTACATGCTATTCTAAGTGGTTTTCAGCTGTTTTTGGAACATGTCATATTTTGACATTTTTTTCGCCATAGTATAGCCTTGCTTCTTTGGTCATTTTTTGACATGTAATTTTATGGGTTTTTGGTCGTTTTGGATGTTATTTCAACATTGTACACTATAACAAGACTCTACATGCTATTCTAAGTGGTTTTCAGCTGTTTTTGGAACATGTCATATTTTGACATTTTTTTCGCCATAGTATAGCCTTGCTTCTTTGGTCATTTTTTTGACATGTCATTTTTGGGGGTTTTTTAGTCGTTTTTTGAAGTTTTTTCTACATTGTACACTATAACAAGACTCTACATGCTATTCTAAGTGGTTTTCAGCTGTTTTTGGAACATGTCATATTTTGACATTTTTCGCCATAGTATAGCCTTGCTTCTTTGGTCATTTTTTGGACATGTAATTTTATTGGGTTTTTGGTCGTTTTTGGATGTTATTTCAGCATTGTACACTATAACAAGACTCTACATGCTATTCTAAGTGGTTTTCAGCTGTTTTTGGAACATGTCATATTTTGACATTTTTTCGCCATAGTATAGCCTTGCTTCTTTGGTCATTTTTTGACATGTAATTTTATGGGGTTTTGGTCGTTTTTGGATGTTATTTCAACATTGTACACTATAACAAGACTCTACATGCTATTCTAAGTGGTTTTCAGCTGTTTTGGAACATGTCATATTTTGACATTTTTTTCGCCATAGTATAGCCTTGCTTCTTTGGTCATTTTTTGACATGTAATTTTATAGGGTTTTTAGTCGTTTTTGGATGTTATTTCAACATTGTACACTATAACAAGACTCTACATGCTATTCTAAGTGGTTTTCAGCTGTTTTTGGAACATGTCATATTTTGACATTTTTTTCGCCATAGTATAGCCTTGCTTCTTTGGTCATTTTTTTGACATGTCATTTTTGGGTTTTTTTTAGTTGTTTTTGAAGTTATTTCAACATTGTACACTATAACAAGACTCTACATGCTATTCTAAGTGGTTTTCAGCTGTTTTTGGAACATGTCATATTTTGACATTTTTTTTCGCCATAGTATAGCCTTGCTTCTTTGGTCATTTTTTGACATGTCATTTTATGGGGTTTTTGGTCGTTTTTGGATGTTATTTCAACATTGTACACTATAACAAGACTCTACATGCTATTCTAAGTGGTTTTCAGCTGTTTTTGGAACATGTCATATTTTGACATTTTTCGCCATCATATTATATCCTTGCTTTTTTGGTCATTTTTTGACATGTCATTTTATGGGTTTTTAGTCGTTTTGGATGTTATTTCAACATTGTACACTATAACAAGACTCTACATGCTATTCTAAGTGGTTTTCAGCTGTTTTTGGAACATGTCATATTTTGACATTTTTTCGCCATAGTATAGCCTTGCTTCTTTGGTCATTTTTTGGCATGTCATTTTTTGGGGTTTTTAGTCGTTTTTTGATGTTTTTTCAACATTGTACACTATAACAAGACTCTACATGCTATTCTAAGTGGTTTTCAGCTGTTTTTGGAACATGTCATATTTTGACATTTTTCGCCATAGTATAGCCTTGCTTCTTTGGTCATTTTTTGACATGTCATTTTATGGGTTTTTGGTCGTTTTTGGATGTTATTTCAACATTGTACACTATAACAAGACTCTACATGCTATTCTAAGTGGTTTTCAGCTGTTTTTGGAACATGTCATATTTTGACATTTTTCGCCATAGTATAGCCTTGCTTCTTTGGTCATTTTTTGGACATGTAATTTTATTGGGTTTTTGGTCGTTTTTGGATGTTATTTCAACATTGTACACTATAACAAGACTCTACATGCTATTCTAAGTGGTTTTCAGCTGTTTTTGGAACATGTCATATTTTGACATTTTTTTTCGCCATAGTATAGCCTTGCTTCTTTGGTCATTTTTTGGACATGTAATTTTGTGGGGTTTTTGGTCGTTTTTGGATGTTATATCAACATTGTACACTATAACAAGACTCTACATGCTATTCTAAGTGGTTTTCAGCTGTTTTTGGAACATGTCATATTTTGACATTTTTCTCCATATTATAGCCTTGCTTCTTTGGTCATTTTTTGACATGTCATTTTATGGGTTTTTAGTCGTTTTTGGATGTTATTTCAACATTGTACACTATAACAAGACTCTACATGCTATTCTAAGTGGTTTTCAGCTGTTTTGGAACATGTCATATTTTGACATTTTTTTCGCCATAGTATAGCCTTGCTTCTTTGGTCATTCTTTTGACATGTCATTTTTGGGGTTTTTTAGTCGTTTTTTGAAGTTTTTTCAACATTGTACACTATAACAAGACTCTACATGCTATTCTAAGTGGTTTTCAGCTGTTTTTGGAACATGTCATATTTTGACATTTTTCGCCATAGTATAGCCTTGCTTCTTTGGTCATTTTTTTGACATGTCATTTTTGGGGGTTTTTTAGTCGTTTTTGGATGTTATTTCAACATTGTACACTATAACAAGACTCTACATGCTATTCTAAGTGGTTTTCAGCTGTTTTTGGAACATGTCATATTTTGACATTTTTTTCGCCATAGTATAGCCTTGCTTCTTTGGTCATTTTTTGGACATGTAATTTTATGGGGTTTTTGGTCGTTTTTGGATGTTATTTCAACATTGTACACTATAACAAGACTCTACATGCTATTCTAAGTGGTTTTCAGCTGTTTTGGAACATGTCATATTTTGACATTTTTCGCCATAGTATAGCCTTGCTTCTTTGGTCATTTTTTGACATGTCATTTTATGGGTTTTTAGTCGTTTTTGGATGTTATTTCAACATTGTACACTATAACAAGACTCTACATGCTATTCTAAGTGGTTTTCAGCTGTTTTTGGAACATGTCATATTTTGACATTTTTTTTCGCCATAGTATAGCCTTGCTTCTTTGGTCATTTTTTTGACATGTCATTTTTGGGGTTTTTTTAGTCGTTTTTGGATGTTATTTCAACATTGTACACTATAACAAGACTCTACATGCTATTCTAAGTGGTTTTCAGCTGTTTTTGGAACATGTCATATTTTGACATTTTTTTTCGCCATAGTATAGCCTTGCTTCTTTGGTCATTTTTTGGACATGTAATTTTATGGGGTTTTTGGTCGTTTTGGATGTTATTTCAACATTGTACACTATAACAAGACTCTACATGCTATTCTAAGTGGTTTTCAGCTGTTTTTTGGAACATGTCATATTTTGACATTTTTTCGCCATAGTATAGCCTTGCTTCTTTGGTCATTTTTGGACATGTAATTTTATGGGTTTTTAGTCGTTTTTGGATGTTATTTCAACATTGTACACTATAACAAGACTCTACATGCTATTCTAAGTGGTTTTCAGCTGTTTTGGAACATGTCATATTTTGACATTTTTTTTCGCCATAGTATAGCCTTGCTTCTTTGGTCATTTTTGACATGTCATTTTATGTGGTTTTTGGTCGTTTTTGGATGTTATTTCAACATTGTACACTATAACAAGACTCTACATGCTATTCTAAGTGGTTTTCAGCTGTTTTTGGAACATGTCATATTTTGACATTTTTCGCCATAGTATAGCCTTGCTTCTTTGGTCATTTTTTGGACATGTAATTTTATTGGGTTTTTGGTCGTTTTTGGATGTTATTTCAACATTGTACACTATAACAAGACTCTACATGCTATTCTAAGTGGTTTTCAGCTGTTTTTGGAACATGTCATATTTTGACATTTTTTTCGCCATAGTATAGCCTTGCTTCTTTGGTCTTTTTTTGGACATGTAATTTTATGGGGTTTTGGTCGTTTTTGGATGTTATTTCAACATTGTACACTATAACAAGACTCTACATGCTATTCTAAGTGGTTTTCAGCTGTTTTTGGAACATGTCATATTTTGACATTTTTTCGCCATAGTATAGCCTTGCTTCTTTGGTCATTTTTTGACATGTCATTTTATGGGTTTTTTAGTCGTTTTTGATGTTATTTCAACATTGTACACTATAACAAGACTCTACATGCTATTCTAAGTGGTTTTCAGCTGTTTTTGGAACATGTCATATTTTGACATTTTTTTCGCCATAGTATAGCCTTGCTTCTTTGGTCATTTTTGACATGTAATTTTATGGGGTTTTTGGTCGTTTTTTGAAGTTTTTTCAACACTGTACACTATAACAAGACTCTACATGCTATTCTAAGTGGTTTTCAGCTGTTTTTGGAACATGTCATATTTTGACATTTTTTTCGCCATAGTATAGCCTTGCTTCTTTGGTCATTTTTTTGACATGTCATTTTTGGGGGTTTTTAGTTGTTTTTGATGTTATTTCAACATTGTACACTATAACAAGACTCTACATGCTATTCTAAGTGGTTTTCAGCTGTTTTTGGAACATGTCATATTTTGACATTTTTCGCCATAGTATAGCCTTGCTTCTTTGGTCATTTTTGACATGTAATTTTATGGGGTTTTGGTCGTTTTTGGATGTTATTTCAACATTGTACACTATAACAAGACTCTACATGCTATTCTAAGTGGTTTTCAGCTGTTTTTGGAACATGTCATATTTTGACATTTTTTTCCATCGTATAGCCTTGCTTCTTTGGTCATTTTTTGACATGTCATTTTATGGGGTTTTTAGTCGTTTTTGGATGTTATTTCAACATTGTACACTATAACAAGACTCTACATGCTATTCTAAGTGGTTTTCAGCTGTTTTTGGAACATGTCATATTTTGACATTTTTTTCGCCATAGTATAGCCTTGCTTCTTTGGTCATTTTTTTGACATGTCATTTTTGGGGGTTTTTTAGTCGTTTTTTGAAGTTTTTTCAACATTGTACACTATAACAAGACTCTACATGCTATTCTAAGTGGTTTTCAGCTGTTTTTGGAACATGTCATATTTTGACATTTTTTTCGCCATAGTATAGCCTTGCTTCTTTGGTCATTTTTGGACATGTAATTTTATGGGGTTTTTAGTCGTTTTGGATGTTATTTCAACATTGTACACTATAACAAGACTCTACATGCTATTCTAAGTGGTTTTCAGCTGTTTTGGAACATGTCATATTTTGACATTTTTTTCGCCATAGTATAGCCTTGCTTCTTTGGTCATTTTTTGACATGTCATTTTATGGGGTTTTTGGTCGTTTTTGGATGTTATTTCAACATTGTACACTATAACAAGACTCTACATGCTATTCTAAGTGGTTTTCAGCTGTTTTTGGAACATGTCATATTTTGACATTTTTTTCGCCATAGTATAGCCTTGCTTCTTTGGTCATTTTTTGACATGTCATTTTATGGGGGTTTTTAGTCGTTTTTGATGTTATTTCAACATTGTACACTATAACAAGACTCTACATGCTATTCTAAGTGGTTTTCAGCTGTTTTTGGAACATGTCATATTTTGACATTTTTTTTCGCCATAGTATAGCCTTGCTTCTTTGGTCATTTTTTGGACATGTAATTTTATGGGGTTTTTTAGTCGTTTTTGGATGTTATTTCAACATTGTACACTATAACAAGACTCTACATGCTATTCTAAGTGGTTTTCAGCTGTTTTTGGAACATGTCATATTTTGACATTTTTTCATCATAGTATAGCCTTGCTTCTTTGGTCATTTTTGGACATGTAATTTTATGGGGTTTTTGGTCGTTTTTGGATGTTATATCAACATTGTACACTATAACAAGACTCTACATGCTATTCTAAGTGGTTTTCAGCTGTTTTTGGAACATGTCATATTTTGACATTTTTCGCCATAGTATAGCCTTGCTTCTTTGGTCGTTTTTTTGACATGTCATTTTTGGGGGTTTTTTAGTCGTTTTTTGAAGTTTTTTCAACATTGTACACTATAACAAGACTCTACATGCTATTCTAAGTGGTTTTCAGCTGTTTTTGGAACATGTCATATTTTGACATTTTTTTTCGCCATAGTATAGCCTTGCTTCTTTGGTCATTTTTTTGACATGCAATTTTATGGGTTTTTGGTCGTTTTTTGGATGTTATTTCAACATTGTACACTATAACAAGACTCTACATGCTATTCTAAGTGGTTTTCAGCTGTTTTTGGAACATGTCATATTTTGACATTTTTTTTCGCCATAGTATAGCCTTGCTTCTTTGGTCATTTTTTTGACATGTCATTTTTGGGGGTTTTTTAGTCGTTTTTGGATGTTATTTCAACATTGTACACTATAACAAGACTCTACATGCTATTCTAAGTGGTTTTCAGCTGTTTTTGGAACATGTCATATTTTGACATTTTTCGCCATAGTATAGCCTTGCTTCTTTGGTCATTTTTTTGACATGCTATTTTATGGGGTTTTTGGTCGTTTTTGGATGTTATTTCAACATTGTACACTATAACAAGACTCTACATGCTATTCTAAGTGGTTTTCAGCTGTTTTTGGAACATGTCATATTTTGACATTTTTCGCCATAGTATAGCCTTGCTTCTTTGGTCATTTTTTGGACATGTAATTTTATTGGGTTTTTGGTCGTTTTTGGATGTTATTTCAACATTGTACACTATAACAAGACTCTACATGCTATTCTAAGTGGTTTTCAGCTGTTTTTGGAACATGTCATATTTTGACATTTTTTTTCGCCATAGTATAGCCTTGCTTCTTTGGTCATTTTTTGGACATGTAATTTTATGGGGTTTTTGGTCGTTTTTGGATGTTATTTCAACATTGTACACTATAACAAGACTCTACATGCTATTCTAAGTGGTTTTCAGCTGTTTTTGGAACATGTCATATTTTGACATTTTTTTTCGCCATAGTATAGCCTTGCTTCTTTGGTCATTTTTTTGACATGTCATTTTTGGGGGTTTTTTAGTCGTTTTTTGAAGTTTTTTCAACATTGTACACTATAACAAGACTCTACATGCTATTCTAAGTGGTTTTCAGCTGTTTTTGGAACATGTCATATTTTGACATTTTTTGTCATAGTATAGCATTGTTTCTTTCGTCATTTTTTGACATGTCATTTTATGGGGTTTTAGTCGTTTTGGATGTTATTTCAACATTGTACACTATAACAAGACTCTACATGCTATTCTAAGTGGTTTTCAGCTGTTTTGGAACATGTCATATTTTGACATTTTTTACATATAGTATAGCCTTGCTTCTTTGGTCATTTTTTGACATGTCATTTTATGGGGTTTTTTGGTCGTTTTTGGATGTTATTTCAACATTGTACACTATAACAAGACTCTACATGCTATTCTAAGTGGTTTTCAGCTGTTTTTGGAACATGTCATATTTTGACATTTTTTTTCGCCATAGTATAGCCTTGCTTCTTTGGTCATTTTTTGGACATGTAATTTTATTGGGTTTTTGGTCGTTTTTGGATGTTATTTCAACATTGTACACTATAACAAGACTCTACATGCTATTCTAAGTGGTTTTCAGCTGTTTTTGGAACATGTCATATTTTGACATTTTTTTTTGCCATAGTATAGCCTTGCTTCTTTGGTCATTTTTTGGACATGTAATTTTATGGGGTTTTTTAGTCGTTTTTGGATGTTATTTCAACATTGTACACTATAACAAGACTCTACATGCTATTCTAAGTGGTTTTCAGCTGTTTTTGGAACATGTCATATTTTGACATTTTTTTTCGCCATAGTATAGCCTTGCTTCTTTGGTCGTTTTTTTGACATGTCATTTTTGGGGTTTTTTAGTCGTTTTTTGAAGTTTTTTCAACATTGTACACTATAACAAGACTCTACATGCTATTCTAAGTGGTTTTCAGCTGTTTTTGGAACATGTCATATTTTGACATTTTTTTGCCATAGTATAGCCTTGCTTCTTTGGTCATTTTTGACATGTCATTTTATGGGGTTTTTAGTCGTTTTTGGATGTTATTTCAACATTGTACACTATAACAAGACTCTACATGCTATTCTAAGTGGTTTTCAGCTGTTTTTGGAACATGTCATATTTTGACATTTTTTTCGCCATAGTATAGCCTTGCTTCTTTGGTCATTTTTTGACATGTAATTTTATTGGGTTTTTAGTCGTTTTGGATGTTATTTCAACATTGTACACTATAACAAGACTCTACATGCTATTCTAAGTGGTTTTCAGCTGTTTTTGGAACATGTCATATTTTGACATTTTTTTCGCCATAGTATAGCCTTGCTTCTTTGGTCATTTTTGACATGTAATTTTATGGGGTTTTGGTCGTTTTTGGATGTTATTTCAACATTGTACACTATAACAAGACTCTACATGCTATTCTAAGTGGTTTTCAGCTGTTTTTGGAACATGTCATATTTTGACATTTTTTTCGCCATAGTATAGCCTTGCTTCTTTGGTCATTTTTTTGACATGTCATTTTTGGGGTTTTTTTAGTTGTTTTTGAAGTTATTTCAACATTGTACACTATAACAAGACTCTACATGCTATTCTAAGTGGTTTTCAGCTGTTTTTGGAACATGTCATATTTTGACATTTTTTTCGCCATAGTATAGCCTTGCTTCTTTGGTCATTTTTTTGACATGTCATTTTTGGGGGTTTTTTAGTCGTTTTTGATGTTATTTCAACATTGTACACTATAACAAGTCTTTACATGCTATTTTAAGTGGTTTTCAGCTGTTTTTGGAACATGTCATATTTTGACATTTTTTTTTTGCCATAGTATAGCCTTGCTTCTTTGGTCATTTTTTTGACATGTCATTTTGGGGTTTTTTAGTCGTTTTGGATGTTATTTCAACATTGTACACTATAACAAGACTCTACATGCTATTCTAAGTGGTTTTCAGCTGTTTTTGGAACATGTCATATTTTGACATTTTTTCGCCATAGTATAGCCTTGCTTCTTTGGTCATTTTTTGACATGTCATTTTATGGGGTTTTTAGTCGTTTTTGAATGTTATTTCAACATTGTACACTATAACAAGACTCTACATGCTATTCTAAGTGGTTTTCAGCTGTTTTGGAACATGTCATATTTTGACATTTTTTCGCCATAGTATAGCCTTGCTTCTTTGGTCATTTTTTGACATGTCATTTTTGGGGTTTTTAGTCGTTTTGGATGTTATTTCAACATTGTACACTATAACAAGACTCTACATGCTATTCTAAGTGGTTTTCAGCTGTTTTTGAAACATGTCATATTTTAATTTTTTTCGCCATAGTATAGCCTTCCTTCTTTGGTCATTTTTTGGACATGTAATTTTATGGGGTTTTTTAGTCGTTTTTGGATGTTATTTCAACATTGTACACTATAACAAGACTCTACATGCTATTCTAAGTGGTTTTCAGCTGTTTTTGTAACATGTCATATTTTGACATTTTTTTCGACATAGTATAGCCTTGCTTCTTTGGTCATTTTTGTACATGTTATTTTATGGGGTTTTTGGTCGTTTTTGGATGTTATTTCAACATTGTACACTATAACAAGACTCTACATGCTATTCTAAGTGGTTTTCAGCTGTTTTTGGAACATGTCATATTTTGACATTTTTCGCCATAGTATAGCCTTGCTTCTTTCGTCATTTTTTGGACATGTAATTTTATTGGGTTTTTGGGCGTTTTTGGATGTTATTTCAGCATTGTACAATATAACAAGACTCTACATGCTATTCTAAGTGGTTTTCAGCTGTTTTTGGAACATGTCATATTTTGACATTTTTTTACATATAGTATAGCCTTGCTTCTTTGGTCATTTTTGGACATGTTATTTTATGGGGTTTTTGGTCGTTTTGGATGTTATTTCAACATTGTACACTATAACAAGACTCTACATGCTATTCTAAGTGGTTTTCAGCTGTTTTGGAACATGTCATATTTTGACATTTTTTTTCGTCATAGTATAGCCTTGCTTCTTTGGTCATTTTTTTGACATGTCATTTTTGGGGGTTTTTTAGTCGTTTTTTGAAGTTTTTTCAACATTGTACACTATAACAAGACTCTACATGCTATTCTAAGTGGTTTTCAGCTGTTTTTGGAACATGTCATATTTTGACATTTTTTTCGCCATAGTATAGCCTTGCTTCTTTGGTCATTCTTTTGACATGTCATTTTTGGGGTTTTTTTTAGTTGTTTTTGGATGTTATTTCAACATTGTACACTATAACAAGACTACATGCTATTCTAAGTGGTTTTCAGCTGTTTTTGGAACATGTCATATTTTGACATTTTTTTTCGCCATAGTATAGCCTTGCTTCTTTGGTCATTTTTTTGACATGTCATTTTTGGGGTTTTTTTAGTCGTTTTTGGATGTTATTTCAGCATTGTACACTATAACAAGACTCTACATGCTATTCTAAGTGGTTTTCAGCTGTTTTTGAACATGTCATATTTTGACATTTTTCGCCATAGTATTGCCTTGCTTCTTTGTTCATTTTTTGACATGTCATTTTATGGGGTTTTTTAGTTGTTTTGGATGTTATTTCAACATTGTACACTATAACAAGACTCTACATGCTATTCTAAGTGGTTTTCAGCTGTTTTTGGAACATGTCATATTTTGACATTTTTTTCATCATAGTATAGCCTTGCTTCTTTGGTCATTTTTTGACATGTAATTTTGGGGTTTTTAGTTGTTTTTGGATGTTATTTCAACATTGTACACTATAACAAGACTCTACATGCTATTCTAAGTGGTTTTCAGCTGTTTTTGGAACATGTCATATTTTGACATTTTTTTACATATAGTATAGCCTTGCTTCTTTGGTCGTTTTTTTGACATGTCATTTTTGGGGTTTTTTTAGTTGTTTTTGGATGTTATTTCAACATTGTACACTATAACAAGACTCTACATGCTATTCTAAGTGGTTTTCAGCTGTTTTTGGAACATGTCATATTTTGACATTTTTTTTCGCCATAGTATAGCCTTGCTTCTTTGGTCGTTTTTTTGACATGTCATTTTTGGGGTTTTTTAGTCGTTTTTTGAAGTTTTTTCAACATTGTACACTATAACAAGACTCTACATGCTATTCTAAGTGGTTTTCAGCTGTTTTTGGAACATGTCATATTTTGACATTTTTTTCGCCATAGTATAGCCTTGCTTCTTTGGTCATTTTTTTGACATGTCATTTTTGGGGTTTTTTTAGTCGTTTTTGGATGTTATTTCAACATTGTACACTATAACAAGACTCTACATGCTATTCTAAGTGGTTTTCAGCTGTTTTTGGAACATGTCATATTTTGACATTTTTTTCGCCATAGTATAGCCTTGCTTCTTTGGTCATTTTTTTGACATGTCATTTTTGGGGTTTTTTTAGTTGTTTTTGGATGTTATTTCAACATTGTACACTATAACAAGACTCTACATGCTATTCTAAGTGGTTTTCAGCTGTTTTTGGAACGTGTCATTTTTTGACATTTTTCGCCATAGTATAGCCTTGCTTCTTTGGTCATTTTTTTGACATGTCATTTTTGGGGTTTTTTTAGTCGTTTTTGGATGTTATTTCAACATTGTACACTATAACAAGACTCTACATGCTATTCTAAGTGGTTTTCAGCTGTTTTTGGAACATGTCATATTTTGACATTTTTTTTCGCCATAGTATAGCCTTGCTTCTTTGGTCATTTTTTGGACATGTAATTTTATGGGGTTTTTGGTCGTTTTTGGATGTTATTTCAACATTGTACACTATAACAAGACTCTACATGCTATTCTAAGTGGTTTTCAGCTGTTTTTGGAACATGTCATATTTTGACATTTTTTTTCGCCATAGTATAGCCTTGCTTCTTTGGTCGTTTTTTTGACATGTCATTTTTGGGGTTTTTTAGTCGTTTTTTGAAGTTTTTTCAACATTGTACACTATAACAAGACTCTACATGCTATTCTAAGTGGTTTTCAGCTGTTTTTGGAACATGTCATATTTTGACATTTTTTTCGCCATAGTATAGCCTTGCTTCTTTGGTCATTTTTTTGACATGTCATTTTTGGGGTTTTTTTAGTTGTTTTTGGATGTTATTTCAACATTGTACACTATAACAAGACTCTACATGCTATTCTAAGTGGTTTTCAGCTGTTTTTGGAACATGTCATATTTTGACATTTTTTTTCGCCATAGTATAGCCTTGCTTCTTTGGTCATTTTTTGGACATGTAATTTTATGGGGTTTTTGGTCGTTTTTGGATGTTATTTCAACATTGTACACTATAACAAGACTCTACATGCTATTCTAAGTGGTTTTCAGCTGTTTTTGGAACATGTCATATTTTGACATTTTTTTTCGCCATAGTATAGCCTTGCTTCTTTGGTCGTTTTTTTGACATGTCATTTTTGGGGGTTTTTTAGTCGTTTTTTGAAGTTTTTTCAACATTGTACACTATAACAAGACTCTACATGCTATTCTAAGTGGTTTTCAGCTGTTTTTGGAACATGTCATATTTTGACATTTTTTCATATAGTATAGCCTTGCTTCTTTGGTCATTTTTTTGACATGTCATTTTTGGGTTTTTTTTAGTTGTTTTTGGATGTTATTTCAACATTGTACAATATAACAAGACTCTACATGCTATTCTAAGTGGTTTTCAGCTGTTTTTGGAACATGTCATATTTTGACATTTTTTTTCGCCATAGTATAGCCTTGCTTCTTTGGTCATTTTTTTGACATGTCATTTTTGGGGGTTTTTTAGTCGTTTTTTGAAGTTTTTTCAACATTGTACACTATAACAAGACTCTACATGCTATTCTAAGTGGTTTTCAGCTGTTTTTGGAACATGTCATATTTTGACATTTTTCGCCATAGTATAGCCTTGCTTCTTTGGTCGTTTTTTTGACATGTCATTTTTGGGGTTTTTTAGTCGTTTTTTGAAGTTTTTTCAACATTGTACACTATAACAAGACTCTACATGCTATTCTAAGTGGTTTTCAGCTGTTTTTGGAACATGTCATATTTTGACATTTTTCGCCATAGTATAGCCTTGCTTCTTTGGTCATTTTTTGGACATGTAATTTTATGGGGTTTTTGGTCGTTTTTGGATGTTATTTCAACATTGTACACTATAACAAGACTCTACATGCTATTCTAAGTGGTTTTCAGCTGTTTTTGGAACATGTCATATTTTGACATTTTTTTTCGCCATAGTATAGCCTTGCTTCTTTGGTCATTTTTTGGACATGTAATTTTTGGGTTTTTTTTAGTTGTTTTTGGATGTTATTTCAACATTGTACAATATAACAAGACTCTACATGCTATTCTAAGTGGTTTTCAGCTGTTTTTGGAACATGTCATATTTTGACTTTTTTTTACATCATAGTATAGCCTTGCTTCTTTGGTCATTTTTTGACATGTCATTTTTGGGGTTTTTTAGTCGTTTTGAAGTTTTTCAACATTGTACACTATAACAAGACTCTACATGCTATTCTAAGTGGTTTTCAGCTGTTTTTAGGAACATGTCATATTTTGACATTTTTTTCGTCATAGTATAGCCTTGCTTCTTTGGTCATTTTTTTGACATGTCATTTTTGGGGTTTTTTTAGTCGTTTTTTGAAGTTTTTTCAACATTGTACACTATAACAAGACTCTACATGCTATTCTAAGTGGTTTTCAGCTGTTTTTGGAACATGTCATATTTTGACATTTTTCGCCATAGTATAGCCTTGCTTCTTTGGTCATTTTTTGGACATGTAATTTTATTGGGTTTTTGGTCGTTTTTGGATGTTATTTCAGCATTGTACAATATAACAAGACTCTACATGCTATTCTAAGTGGTTTTCAGCTGTTTTTGGAACATGTCATATTTTGACATTTTTTTTCGCCATAGTATAGCCTTGCTTCTTTGGTCATTTTTGGACATGTAATTTTATGGGTTTTTGGTCGTTTTTGGATGTTTTTTCAACATTGTACACTATAACAAGACTCTACATGCTATTCTAAGTGGTTTTCAGCTGTTTTTGGAACATGTCATATTTTGACATTTTTTTCGCTATAGTATAGCCTTGCTTCTTTCATCATTTTTGGACATGTAATTTTATTGGGTTTTTGGTCGTTTTTGGATGTTATTTCAGCATTGTACAATATAACAAGACTCTACATGCTATTCTAAGTGGTTTTCAGCTGTTTTTGGAACATGTCATATTTTGACATTTTTCGCCATAGTATAGCCTTGCTTCTTTGGTCATTTTTTTGACATGTAATTTTTTTGGGTTTTTGGTCGTTTTGGATGTTATTTCAACATTGTACACTATAACAAGACTCTACATGCTATTCTAAGTGGTTTTCAGCTGTTTTTTGGAACATGTCATATTTTGACATTTTTCGCCATAGTATAGCCTTGCTTCTTTGGTCATTTTTTGACATGTTATTTTATGGGTTTTTGGTCGTTTTGGATGTTATTTCAACATTGTACACTATAACAAGACTCTACATGCTATTCTAAGTGGTTTTCAGCTGTTTTTGGAACATGTCATATTTTGACATTTTTCGCCATAGTATAGTATTGCTTCTTTGGTCATTTTTTTGACATGTCATTTTGGGGTTTTTAGTCGTTTTTGAAGTTATTTCAACATTGTACACTATAACAAGACTCTACATGCTATTCTAAGTGGTTTTCAGCTGTTTTTGGAACATGTCATATTTTGACATTTTTCGCCATAGTATAGCCTTGCTTCTTTGGTCATTTTTTGGACATGTAATTTTATTGGGTTTTTGGTCGTTTTTGGATGTTATTTCAACATTGTACAATATAACAAGACTCTACATGCTATTCTAAGTGGTTTTCAGCTGTTTTTGGAACATGTCATATTTTGACATTTTTTTTCGCCATAGTATAGCCTTGCTTCTTTGGTCGTTTTTGACATGTCATTTTTGGGGTTTTTAGTCGTTTTGGATGTTATTTCAACATTGTACACTATAACAAGACTCTACATGCTATTCTAAGTGGTTTTCAGCTGTTTTTGGAACATGTCATATTTTGACATTTTTTTCGCCATAGTATAGCCTTGCTTCTTTGGTCATTCTTTTGACATGTCATTTTTGGGGTTTTTTAGTCGTTTTTTGAAGTTTTTTCAACATTGTACACTATAACAAGACTCTACATGCTATTCTAAGTGGTTTTCAGCTGTTTTTGGAACATGTCATATTTTGACATTTTTCGCCATAGTATAGCCTTGCTTCTTTGGTCATTTTTGGACATGTAATTTTATTGGGTTTTGGTCGTTTTTGGATGTTATTTCAACATTGTACACTATAACAAGACTCTACATGCTATTCTAAGTGGTTTTCAGCTGTTTTTGGAACATGTCATATTTTGACATTTTTTTTCGCCATAGTATAGCCTTGCTTCTTTGGTCATTTTTTGTACATGTTATTTTATGGGGTTTTTGGTCGTTTTTGGATGTTATTTCAACATTGTACACTATAACAAGACTCTACATGCTATTCTAAGTGGTTTTCAGCTGTTTTTGGAACATGTCATATTTTGACATTTTTTTCGCCATAGTATAGCCTTGCTTCTTTGGTCATTTTTTTGACATGTCATTTTTGGGTTTTTTTTAGTTGTTTTTGGATGTTATTTCAACATTGTACAATATAACAAGACTCTACATGCTATTCTAAGTGGTTTTCAGCTGTTTTTGGAACATGTCATATTTTGACATTTTTTTTCGCCATAGTATAGCCTTGCTTCTTTCGTCATTTTTTGTACATGTTATTTTGGGGTTTTTAGTCGTTTTGGATGTTATTTCAACATTGTACACTATAACAAGACTCTACATGCTATTCTAAGTGGTTTTCAGCTGTTTTTGGAACATGTCATATTTTGACATTTTTTCATATAGTATAGCCTTGCTTCTTTGGTCATTTTTTTGACATGTCATTTTTGGGGTTTTTTTTAGTTGTTTTTGGATGTTATTTCAACATTGTACACTATAACAAGACTCTACATGCTATTCTAAGTGGTTTTCAGCTGTTTTTGGAACATGTCATATTTTGACATTTTTTTTCGCCATAGTATAGCCTTGCTTCTTTGGTCATTTTTTTGACATGTCATTTTTGGGGGTTTTTTAGTCGTTTTTGGATGTTATTTCAACATTGTACACTATAACAAGACTCTACATGCTATTCTAAGTGGTTTTCAGCTGTTTTTGGAACATGTCATATTTTGACATTTTTCGCCATAGTATAGCCTTGCTTCTTTGGTCATTTTTTGGACATGTAATTTTATGGGGTTTTTGGTCGTTTTTGGATGTTATTTCAACATTGTACACTATAACAAGACTCTACATGCTATTCTAAGTGGTTTTCAGCTGTTTTTGGAACATGTCATATTTTGACATTTTTTCGCCATTGTATAGCCTTGCTTCTTTGGTCATTTTTTGGACATGTAATTTTATGGGGTTTTTGGTTGTTTTTGGATGTTATTTCAACATTGTACACTATAACAAGACTCTACATGCTATTCTAAGTGGTTTTCAGCTGTTTTGGAACATGTCATATTTTGACATTTTTCGCCATAGTATAGCCTTGCTTCTTTGGTCATTTTTGACATGTCATTTTTGGGGGTTTTTTAGTCGTTTTTTGAAGTTTTTTCAACATTGTACACTATAACAAGACTCTACATGCTATTCTAAGTGGTTTTCAGCTGTTTTTGGAACATGTCATATTTTGACATTTTTTTCGCCATAGTATAGCCTTGCTTCTTTGGTCATTTTTTTGACATGTCATTTTTGGGTTTTTTTTAGTTGTTTTTGGATGTTATTTCAACATTGTACACTATAACAAGACTCTACATGCTATTCTAAGTGGTTTTCAGCTGTTTTTGGAACATGTCATATTTTGACATTTTTTTTCGCCATAGTATAGCCTTGCTTCTTTGGTCATTTTTTGTACATGTTATTTTATGGGGTTTTTAGTCGTTTTTGGATGTTATTTCAACATTGTACACTATAACAAGACTCTACATGCTATTCTAAGTGGTTTTCAGCTGTTTTTGGAACATGTCATATTTTGACATTTTTTTTCGCCATAGTATAGCCTTGCTTCTTTGGTCATTTTTTGGACATGTAATTTTATTGGGTTTTTGGGCGTTTTTGGATGTTATTTCAGCATTGTACACTATAACAAGACTCTACATGCTATTCTAAGTGGTTTTCAGCTGTTTTTGGAACATGTCATATTTTGACATTTTTCGCCATAGTATAGCCTTGCTTCTTTGGTCATTTTTTGTACATGTTATTTTATGGGGTTTTTGGTCGTTTTTGGATGTTATTTCAACATTGTACACTATAACAAGACTCTACATGCTATTCTAAGTGGTTTTCAGCTGTTTTTGGAACATGTCATATTTTGACATTTTTTTTCGCCATAGTATAGCCTTGCTTCTTTGGTCGTTTTTTTGACATGTCATTTTTGGGGTTTTTTAGTCGTTTTTTGAAGTTTTTTCAACATTGTACACTATAACAAGACTCTACATGCTATTCTAAGTGGTTTTCAGCTGTTTTTGGAACATGTCATATTTTGACATTTTTTCGCCATAGTATAGCCTTGCTTCTTTGGTCATTTTTTGACATGTCATTTTATGGGTTTTTAGTTGTTTTTGGATGTTATTTCAACATTGTACAATATAACAAGACTCTACATGCTATTCTAAGTGGTTTTCAGCTGTTTTTGGAACATGTCATATTTTGACATTTTTTTTCGCCATAGTATAGCCTTGCTTCTTTGGTCATTTTTTGTACATGTTATTTTATGGGGTTTTTGGTCGTTTTTGGATGTTATTTCAGCATTGTACACTATAACAAGACTCTACATGCTATTCTAAGTGGTTTTCAGCTGTTTTTGGAACATGTCATATTTTGACATTTTTTTTCGCCATAGTATAGCCTTGCTTCTTTGGTCGTTTTTTTGACATGTCATTTTTGGGGGTTTTTTAGTCGTTTTTTGAAGTTTTTTCAACATTGTACACTATAACAAGACTCTACATGCTATTCTAAGTGGTTTTCAGCTGTTTTTGGAACATGTCATATTTTGACATTTTTCGCCATAGTATAGCCTTGCTTCTTTCGTCATTTTTTGTACATGTTATTTTATGGGGTTTTTGGTCGTTTTTGGATGTTATTTCAACATTGTACACTATAACAAGACTCTACATGCTATTCTAAGTGGTTTTCAGCTGTTTTTGGAACATGTCATATTTTGACATTTTTTTCGCCATAGTATAGCCTTGCTTCTTTGGTCATTTTTTGTACATGTTATTTTATGGGGTTTTTGGTCGTTTTTGGATGTTATTTCAACATTGTACACTATAACAAGACTCTACATGCTATTCTAAGTGGTTTTCAGCTGTTTTTGGAACATGTCATATTTTGACATTTTTTTCGCCATAGTATAGCCTTGCTTCTTTGGTCATTTTTTGGACATGTAATTTTATTGGGTTTTTGGGCGTTTTTGGATGTTATTTCAGCATTGTACACTATAACAAGACTCTACATGCTATTCTAAGTGGTTTTCAGCTGTTTTTGGAACATGTCATATTTTGACATTTTTTTTCGCCATAGTATAGCCTTGCTTCTTTGGTCGTTTTTTTGACATGTCATTTTTGGGGTTTTTTAGTCGTTTTTTGAAGTTTTTTCAACATTGTACACTATAACAAGACTCTACATGCTATTCTAAGTGGTTTTCAGCTGTTTTTGGAACATGTCATATTTTGACATTTTTCGCCATAGTATAGCCTTGCTTCTTTGGTCATTTTTTTGACATGTCATTTTTGGGTTTTTTTTAGTCGTTTTTTGAAGTTTTTTCAACATTGTACACTATAACAAGACTCTACATGCTATTCTAAGTGGTTTTCAGCTGTTTTTGGAACATGTCATATTTTGACATTTTTTTTCGCCATAGTATAGCCTTGCTTCTTTGGTCATTTTTTGGACATGTCATTTTTGGGGGTTTTTGGTCGTTTTTGGATGTTATTTCAACATTGTACACTATAACAAGACTCTACATGCTATTCTAAGTGGTTTTCAGCTGTTTTTGGAACATGTCATATTTTGACATTTTTTTCGGCATAGTATAGTCGTTCTTCTTTGGTCATTTTTTGACATGTCATTTTTGGGGTTTTTTAGTCGTTTTTTGATGTTTTTTCAACATTGTACACTATAACAAGACTCTACATGCTATTCTAAGTGGTTTTCAGCTGTTTTTGGAACATGTCATATTTTGACATTTTTTTTCGCCATAGTATAGCCTTGCTTCTTTGGTCATTTTTTGGACATGTAATTTTATTGGGTTTTTGGGCGTTTTTGGATGTTATTTCAGCATTGTACACTATAACAAGACTCTACATGCTATTCTAAGTGGTTTTCAGCTGTTTTTGGAACATGTCATATTTTGACATTTTTCGCCATAGTATAGCCTTGCTTCTTTCGTCATTTTTTTGACATGTTATTTTATGGGGTTTTTGGTCGTTTTTGGATGTTTTTTCAACATTGTACACTATAACAAGACTCTACATGCTATTCTAAGTGGTTTTCAGCTGTTTTTGGAACATGTCATATTTTGACATTTTTCGCCATAGTATAGCCTTGCTTCTTTGGTCATTTTTTGTACATGTTATTTTATGGGGTTTTTGGTCGTTTTTGGATGTTATTTCAACATTGTACACTATAACAAGACTCTACATGCTATTCTAAGTGGTTTTCAGCTGTTTTTGGAACATGTCATATTTTGACATTTTTCGCCATAGTATAGCCTTGCTTCTTTGGTTATTTTTTTGACATGTCATTTTTGGGGTTTTTTTGTCGTTTCTTAAAGTTTTTTCAACATTGTACACTATAACAAGACTGTACATAGGATGTCAGAAAAATGACCAAAGAAGCAAGGCTATAGTATGGCGCAAAATGTGAAAATATGACACGTCCCAAAAACAGCTGAAACCCACTTAGAATAGCATGTAGAGTCTTGTTATAGTGTACAATGTTGAAATAACATAAAAAATGGGACATCAACAACGGGACATGTTTCGCCATACTATAGCCTTGCTTTCTGGTCATTTTTTTGACATGCAATTTTTGGGGGTTTTGGCCGTTTTTGGATGTTCATTATTTTTTTTACATTTACATTGGATTATACAATATACTATGACTTGTTGATGACAGTTTTTACTACATATTATTGTTTGACTTTGCAAATAAAATGTCATAGGTATAGCATAGGATGATGAATAAAATCATAGTATGGTATGTTAAAAAAAATAGAGAAAAATAAAAAAATAATGAAAAAGATGCTGTAAAAAGGAAAAAGAAAAACTAGCATAGCATGTCGAAAAGTCATAGTATAGAATGTCACCAAAATTTTAAAAAAATGTCACAGTATAGCCTGCAAAAAAGTGAAGAAAAAAGTTTTGAACATCATTTTTTAAAAAAAACCTGAAGAAAGGAAAAAACAGCCGTGTGTGTCAAAAAAGTCAGTAAGATCAGACAGAACCCCTGCAAAGCAGCTGGACCGGACTCTGTCTTCCCCTCCGCCCTGAAGCACTGCGCCGATCAGTTGTCTCCAGTGCTTACAGACATTTTTAACACTTCGCTGGAGACATGCCACAAGCCATCCCGCGTTAAAGCCTCCACCATTATTCCTGTCCCCAAAGGACAGGAATCCACCAAGGACCACAGGACTCAATTACTCCAGACCTGTTGCCTTTCACACCTAAAACTCATCACGGACCCTCTTCTGGACCCCCTGCAGTTCACCAACAGAGCCAACAGGTCTGTAGACGACACTGTCAACCTGGCCCTCCACTTCATCCTCGAGCATCTGGACTCAGCAGGAACCTACGCCAGGATCCTGTTTGTGGATTTCAGCTCTGCTTTTAACACAATAATCCCGGCCCTGCTAGAGGACAATCTCTCCCAGCACAATGTCCCTGACTCCACCTGCAGGTGGATCACAGACTCTGCGTCTGACAGGAAGCAGCAGACTGACAGCAGAACCATCAGCAGGGTCTCCCCTCAAGGCTGCGCTCTTTCTCCTTTCCTTTTCTCCCTGTGCACCAGCAGCTGCAGAGAGGGTGACCTGCCATCTCTCCATGACCTGTACACCTCCAGGGCCCTGAGGCGTGTAGGTAAAATTGTGGCAGACCCCCCTCAGCCCGGACACGGACTTTTTGAGACCCTCCCCTCTGGAAAGAGGCTGCTGTCCATCAGGACCAAAACCTCAAGACTCCAGAACAGTTTCTTCCTCTCTGCTGTCACCATCATGAACAACACTCTGGCCTCCTCCTCCTCCACCGCCCATTTTTATGCGTTACCTAAACGCACACTGGACTGGATTTCTTTACATGCACACTGTCAGTTAACTTATTTATTTTGACTGTTGTTACTTTGCACTGTAAAACCAACTTCTGCACATCTGTATTTCCTCCATTGCACCTTTTGTACATACATTTGGTTCTTTATATTCTATTTTTTAATTTTCTATTTTTAAACTGCTTCTATATTTTGATCTCTTATACTATTTAAATTCATTATTTTTTATTCTTCCTTTATGTTAATTGTTTTGCACCAAAACACCAAGTCAAATTCCTTGTATATGTAAATGTACTTGTCAATAAAACCGGATTGTGATTCTGAGATAAGTATTGTATTTGTGGTCCCTTTCAGAGGTAGGTTTTATAAAGAAATAGTTATTAGAGTGAGTGCTGTTAATCTACATAATGCAAACAGGTTAAGTGCAAGTATTAAGTATTTAAAGTATTAAGACAATATAAGATTCAGTAGTATGTTTAAAGATGTGTTTCTTGCAGAATAACACTAATTTTGACAAAAATATATTAAAAGATAGACAAATTAAATTAGATAAAATTGTTTAGGCAATTAAGATCTCACAAAATCCAAATTCAAGACTATTTTAGGCCTAATATTTATATATGTACTGTATTTTCTTCTTAATTACTAAATCAGAAATGACCAAAATTGCAAAATCATGATGCATATACACCCTTGTTTATTAATAATTGCAAACATACCTGCAATGGTTTTCAAAGGACAAAATAACCGGGTAATCTGAGGTCACAAATGCTGTCTCCTTGATGGCTTGGATTACATCCTGTTAGGAGAGGAGGAAGAAAAAAAGATGAAGCATGAAAAGACGTAATGAAAGGAGGAAGAGGACAAAGCCGTGATGTATGCAATATCACACTGTCAACACAAGGTGGCAGGCAAACACAGTGCAATAATACTGAAGCAGCCAGAAAAAGACTCAGCTGTGGAAGTGAACAGCAGGACTATATTTCTGTATCTGTGTGTGTGTGTGTGTGTGTGTGTGTGTGTGTGTGCATGTGCGTGCGTTCACCTTGAACAGGATATCTGTGCACATGGCCTTGCCATGAGTGATAATGGGCTCCTGGTCCTCTCCTTTCCCGTCCCAGCAGTCCAGCTCCACACATCTGACAGCATGAAAAGCACAAACGAAGGGATCGACTGATGATGTACACGTAATATAAAGTGCATGTATAATTCATTAAATTATAATTATACCATGATTTTATAGTGTTTGTATATGTGTCTACTGTATGTGATGTTTTGTCTTTTATATTGACCCAGAGTCTTAAATAAAGGATTGAATTGAATTGTATCGTAATAGAGTGCTGCAGGAATCAGCACTAAAGCCTTGAAATGAATCATTTTTGCAAGTCCGCTTCGCTCATATCAAAGTCTGTGGGTTTTTTAAAAGATGCCGAAAATACAGTCTATGGTTAAAGGTGGACTCGGCACTTCTGCAGAAAGAGAGTCAATCCTGGGTTGTCAAGGGACGACCTTACGTACCTGCATCCAGACAGCAGGACCTGGCGGTACATCTCTACTGAAGACTTCCCTCCAAACTGTCGCCCTGTCAGGTAGGTGTTGTGGGAGGAGCTGATGAAGTAGTGGGCCAGCGGCTGGTCCATTTCCTGATACAGCTCAAGCCGGTCCAAGAAAACTGGAGCATTTTCATCTGACATCAGGTACCGGCAGAACCCATCGCTGGACATTAACCCTGTGGGCAAAAGTTAACAGGACTGAGAGTAAATCTCAATGGTTTTTTGTATGTTAATAACAGCTGGTGGCAAAAATTCAATTCTCGATAAAGAAATGAAACTTATCACTTGAGACGATAAATATTTTTTACCTTGATATAACATGAGAAAAATCATTTGTAATTATGAACTGAAATAAACTTCAAAGAAAACATTATATATATTTATCACTTTTTCAGATGTATGATGGCTTTTAATTTAGACTGCTTATGCTTGATTTATTCACTGCTTCAGTATGTGTTTTGCTTGGGTTTATACATAATTTGTACCTTACAAAGATATTAAAGGGACAACCCATTATTTTATTTTATTTTTTTCTGGATGGTTGTTATTTTATTTTAGAGCATCCTGTCTGATCTCTTAAAATTCAAACAATTAAATGTTGGGAAAAAATATTGTATAAAATGTCATAAAATCATTCTAAAAAACAACATGGAATAGTATGTCACAAAAAGATCATAAAAAATGTCAGTGTAGTATGACACCAAAATCATGGAAAAAAGGTCATAGCGTAGTGTGTCAATAAATTATATTATGTCAAAAGATGTCATATTATAATATATATAAAAAACTGAAAAAAGAAAGTCGTAGTATAGCATGTTGTCTTAGTACAGTATGTTGAAAAAAATCAAAATAATAAAAAAGGCATATTATACTATGTCAAAAAAACAGTAAATGTGAAAAAAGTGACATGATATAATACAGATAAGCATGTAGAAAAAAAGTCATAGTATGTCATAAGAGGGAAAAACATATAAAATAACATCTCAAAAGAAGTACATCAAATTAAGTCTACTGTGGCGAAAAATCTGTCAAAAAAGTCATAGTATAGCATGTTGAGAAAAATGACAAAAATGTCACAGTAAAGTATGTAAAAAAATGACTTCCTATCAATAAACAGTAAAAAAACTCTTAGTTAATGGCCTAGTAATGGTCATGCAGAATAATGTTTAGTAAATTCTTTATGACTAATAAAGGGCCAACATGTTAAAATTAAAATAAAGTGTTGCCAAACAGGTAAAATAAGACAAAGGCTGAAAATAATCTGGTTTTGCAGATAACCTGGCATTACATGCTGTAGTCTCAAAGGAGCACAGGCAGATGGCAGCAGAGCCTAAATATCTCTCTGCCTCATCTTTCCCTCCACACCTCTTCTCACCTTTCTTCTTCAGCTCATCGTCTCTCTCGTACTTCTCGACGATCTGCATGGCTCTCTTAGGGTCATAGAACGGGAACAGGATCTCGTTTAACCGAGGGTCACGCTGATTCTGAGGGGCACCACGCAAACACAGATTAGTCCACAAACGCCGTGTTTTTTTTTGTGTCCAATCAAACTGGACAAAAAACACCCTCCACGGACACGCAAGACAGGAGCAACTTAATGCAACATGGAGAAAGATATCGACAGTGCTCATTTTAACAGCTGTCATTTTTCATATTTTGGTTCTCATAATGTAAATTAATAATTATTGTGGCCTTAAATGGAGAGCACTCGGGTATAAACAGGACGTAAACAAACAAAATTCAACTCTGAACTGTTAAGAAACTGTGAGCCATGCTCACAGGTGCGGTGATCAAGTGTTTGCTTAAAAGCGGGAGTTTCATACGTGTTCGGAGAGGTTCAAGGCAGCGCTACTTCAACAACACAAACAGCATCAAAACATCATTATGATGCCAGAGCCCACTCACAAAGCCAGGTGGGAATTAATCTAACCAAAGCTTTGGCTCGTTTGGCGGGTCTAAAGCGTGATGCACAGGACTGGGCATGAAGCAGCAACACACACACACACACACACACACACACACACACACACACACACACACACACACACACACACACACACACACACACACACACACACGCACACACACGCACGCCGACTTCACAGTGGAGGGAACTAAGCAGGGATTCATCCCAACAGAGGAGCACGGCCACAGAAAAACACACACAAGACAGCAGGAAACGAGATGAGCCGAGCAGGAAGCAACAGGACGGAAAAACCTCTACCCTCCCGTTGCTATGGCAACACCAATCAGAGACGAGGAGGCATGCCGCGGTAGGGAGAACATGGGGAATGGGATGAGGGCGGGAATGCAGAACAGGGGGTTGGAAGTTGCCCTTGCAGGTTGACTGGAGGTTAAATATTTTGTTCGCTTCTTTTTCCTTTTTTTTGTCGCTAATGGACTTTTAATGAGGGTCGTTTGATGTGCAGTCTGCGCTGGAGGGCAACTTCCACCCAGAGCGGGATCGGGGGGGACGCAGAGAGGGTCACAAGCAAAACACAGAGAAGTTAATGAATGATAAAGAGCTTACTTCATTCAGAAAGCTGACTAACTGGTCTACAGTTAAATAATCACTTTTGTTCCCATTGCTGCAAAGGAATTAATTAGAAAAAAAACAAAATGTTATGCTTCTTAAAAGAGACACCCTCACAGTCAATCACACAGTTAAAATTAGAAATCCATCTTTAAAAAAAAAGGGATCATTCTTAAATGTTACACGTTTAGTAATAACATGTTAATCATCACTCATAATTAAACTGTGGAAGCAGGTTAGGCTGTCCGGACAGTTAGTGCAGCAGGCGCAGAAACATCGCCCTGATTATCTCCAACAAGATGCAGCAGCTCACATTTGGGGAATATTTTAACGGTGGATATATCAGTGTTCTGTTCAGGCAACTCAAAGCTGCTGCTGTTAAGTCGTTTATTTGGAGGACTGATCATGTCATAGTATTAATTTTCAGGGATAAAGTCATTACAGTCGCAAAGAAGAGGGCAGGCAAATATGAATAAAAAAGGGGGCTCACATTTTCTTGAAGAGCTCCTCGATGTCTGTGCGAGGGCAGATCTTCTGTGTGAGCGCGTAGAAAATGTCAAAAGTGAAATCTGCTGGTTCAATCTCGTCATTCTGTGGAGGATAAACAGACCCGCCATTCGTTACCATGAGAGCTGTAAACGTACAGTTGTAAGAGACGGTTCACCCCAAAATTAAACGTACACATTTTTCATCGTACCTGTAGTGCTATTTATCAATCTAAGCAAGGCAAGTTTTTTTAGATGGTACAAAGCATGCCTTAAGGCGCTTTATAAATAGTCATTTTAATTTGATCTTTAAAGTCCAATGTCAAAACAATCTAGACTGATAAACAGCGAAACATTTAGGAGGAAAAGTATTCTGATTTTTGAGGTGACCTGTCCCTTTAAAGTGTCACATGTGATCGATCTGACCGCGACAGTCTACGGTCAGTGATGTCTGACCTTTCCACTCGGAAGGCCAAGATCCTTTAAAGCCTGAAAGATCCCCTTCTCTGTCTTTCCTGATGCAAATGTTCGAGTAATGCTGTGAGAGAAAGGAGAGAGGGAAAGAAAAATGCTGAGTGAGACAAACTGGAGTAAAATGGCACAGCGCTTCAGTTAAACACATATCTCATTATTTTATTCTCACCCTCTCACAGGAATCTTCCCATTCACGTTGGTCAGGAAGCACATTCTCATCCAACTAAACAAGAACAAATAATGACGCAGAGAAAAGCACAGATTAGAGAAAGGGCTGATGTCTTACCAGAATTATATGGCATACATGTTAAAGATAAACAAAACTGAATTTAAAGGAATACTTCACCCAGAGAATGAGCTTTTATTCATCAATTGCCCCCCCCCCCGCCATATACCATAACAAGACTCGACATGCTATACTATGTTGAAAAAATATCCAAAAACAGCCAAAAACCCAAAACAATTGCATGTCCAAAAAATGAAGCAAGGCTGTAGTATGATGAAAACAGCTGAAAACCCCTATATACAGCCTGTAGAGTCTTCTTATAGTATATAATGTTGAAAAAACTTCCAAAATCGGCCAAAAACCCAATCAAAATAACATGTTGAAAAAATGACCAAAGAAGCAAGGCTATAGCATGGCGAAAAACGTCCAAATATGACATGTCCCAAAAATAGCTGAAAACCACTTAGAGTAGTATGTAGAGTCTTGTTTTAGTGTACAATGCTGAAATAACATCCAAAAACGACTAAAAACCCAGAAAAATTGCATGTCAAAAAAATGACCAAAGAAGCAAGGCTATAGTATGGCGAAAAATGTCAAAATATGACATGTTCCAAAGATAATTAAAAACCACTTAGACTAGCATGTAGAATCTTTTTATAGTGTTCAATGCTGAAATACCATCCAAAAACAGCCAAAAACCCAATAAAATAGCATGTTGAAAAAATGATGAAAGAAGCAAGGCTATACTATGGCGAAAAATGTCAAAATATGACATGTTCCAAAAACAGCTGAAAACCACTTAGAATAGCATGTCTTGTTGTAGTGTCCAATGTTTAAAAAACTTCCAAAAACGGCCAAAAACCCCCCAAAATAGAATGTTGAAAAACCCATAAACAGTTAAAAACCACTTAGTATTGTTGTAGTACAGCATGTCGAGTCTTGTTATAGTATAGCATGTCAAAAAAACAAACAAACAAACTACCGCTGATACAGATAATCAGCAAAAGTCTAATATTGGCCTCGATAATCGGCCAGGTTGATTATCTGTCGACCCCTACAATAGTTTGGCTTTGAAGTGAGTATGGATAAATCTTACGTTCAGCTCAGTTTTAAGTAAAGTATTAGCAACATGTTTGGGAGGTACTGAGCATACATGGATATAGGTTTGCTGTTGTTAAACATGAACCCCTATTATGTCAATTCATCGAGAATATGCTCTGCTTTGGATTCTTGTTCACCGTGGAGGCATGAAAGAGAAAGTTTTCATCCTGAAGTCAACATAACTGGCTGAGTAACTAATATACAAATGATTGATCATTTTGCGGGTGAAATATTCCTTTACGATGAGCTCATTGAGACGTTTTGAATCTGTGCTGTAAAATGCACTCACTGTTTCTTCAGGCAGGTCATTGGACAGACGTTGTTGGCCTTAAAGTTGTGAATCACTGACCTCAAACCCTCGATCCACTTCTGCAAACAAACAAGCAGAAATATTCAGGACACACACTCTCAACACACTGACCAACTGAAGCCTACACACACACACACACACACACACACACACACACACACACACACACACACACACACACACACACACAGCTGCAGAGAGTTTGCATTGTGTTTAGAAGTGAACGTCTTCGGGGAAATAAACACAAGCAATTGCCTCTTAATTCACACACACACACACACACACACACACACACACACACACACACACACACACACACACACACACCTTGTCAGGATAATCAGGAAAACACACGCACATACACACACGAGCACACACACACTGATAAACACAGTGAGCTGTTGCAAGGCTCTGCAGTGACAGTAAACAAATAGTTAGAGAAGGCCTTGGTACTTTACATAAATACACCGCCGACTGCATCAACACAAATGTCACCGAGGACGATATTCTGAACACTTTCCGTCTCCGAATGTCTTCGATTCTAACGCTCCCTCTCGGTGCTCCGTCTGTCCTCCTCTTCCACGGAAAATTAATACTGACATCATCATTAAAACGACATTAAACAAGATCACGGGTGCAGCAGGGGTGGTCTGTTTGGGCATGTGGCGTCCATGAAGCTGCGGGTGTCTGCTGATGTAAATAACTCTGTCATCTCCCGAGGTCTGCTACTTAGGGCCACCTGCATGCTGGGAAGTGGTGATGGTGTGTGTGTGTGTGAGAGGGAGGGGGCAGAAATGGCAGGATTGAATGTGTGGAGGACGAGGATGTGTACCTGGATATGTGTGTGTGTGTGTGTGTGTGTGTGTGTGTGTGTGTGTGTGTGTGTGTGTGTCACTGTGCTGAAGGCTGCTGCAGGAATATCATTGGCAGCCCTGTGGCGGCGAGCTCTGCAGAGCGCAAACATCGTTTATAACAGCCATCACCACACAAACACCCTCTCATGAGCGATGCAGAAACACCAACGCTGCTTTGCCAAATAAACAGATCTGAGGCGGCACAAAGCTCGAGTTTACAGTTTGGTTCGGTCGTGATTTCGAGTCCTGGGGACGTTTTTTTTCCCGATAGATGCGGCATCTTCAGAGGATCATTTTGGAAGATTAAGCAGGATATATTGCCAAAAATTGAATACAATATTATGTACGTTTTCTTAAGTGTATAATCACCTGAAAAGAATCGTGTTTTCGTCATCTTAGAATGAGCTGTTTATATCGACATGGAGTCGTCATTATTGTTTATTCTGCTGTTTGTTTTGTTTTATTACGTTTTTTTGTTTATTTTGTCTTTCTTTCTTGCCTGTTGTGTATGTACGGTCTGGTAGAGTGCTAAACTGAATTGCTCTTTTGGATAAATAAAGTTGTCTGAATCTGAATCGTCTACAAAGATCGCCGTGTTGAACCAGCATGTTTCTACAGTAGCCCAGAATGGACAAACCAAGCTCGGACTCTAGACTGGACCATTTGCATTTTGGCATTATCCACTGAAGCTAGCAGCCTCTCCGCATTCAAAAAACACAGACTTTCTTCAGTGTTTTTATCAGTTTTAATCAGCGGGTCTGTTTTGCTTTGGCTCCCGATAAAAACCTCCCGAACATCTCAATACTCTCAGAGCTCCTGATGTCGCCTAAACATTTCTCTCAAGGAGTCCAGCGCAGGAGTGATTTAGGAAAGGTCTCAGCTCTGAGCAAAGAAGAGACAGATGAGGAGCTTTCTTCAGAGCTAAGATGCCTTAAGTGTCGTCTGTACCAGGATCTAGTCTTAACTATAAGGGAAAATTCTCAGAAATCGTCAAAATTTTCAGAGTTTCCTAAAAATCTCGTCACTAAGAACAGCTGGAAGCTTTGTGAATTTGTAAGCTATCAGAGAAAAGGTGAGCACACAGCAGCAGGTGCTGGTCCATCCCCAACACGCAGAACAGCGTATGAGAAACACTGATTTGTAAAGTAAAACTGCTTCATTCAGTGTTTTTACCGGTTTTAATCTCTTGCTCTGTTTGTTTTGGAGAGGAAGAAACCTCTGTGGATAATTCAGAAGCTGAAAAAAACCTCCTAACAATAAAAATCGAAGGAATTCCAACCAGAAGTCGATGCTCGGTACAATGAAAAAGTTTCTGTTGGTTGAAATCTACAATCTTAGTTGCTAGATGCCACTAAACCCCCAAATCTTACATGCTGTTCCTTAAAATACGATACATTAATGTCTCCCTCAAGTCTTGTTGGTATTAATCATTCTCGTTTTGCTCTGTTCCTGCCGGTGGGCTCCTTTTACATTTCTCAGCATTTGAGTAATCTTCGTAGACAAACAATTGTGGATGACATAAACAAAGACTCAGACATTCATTTACATAAAAACTACTTTTATCGTATTTACTCGGGACTGACAACCCTGAGGCCGAGGAAAATTACACTCACTTTCAGTTGTCAGAGCACTTTTTCTTGCTTCGGCTCTGTGTCTTTCAATTACTGCAAAGTCTTTGGGCTTCATGAGATTTGTCACTAAGTAAAAGATAGCTGACTGTTATTGTTTCCTTTAGTCTCTTTTCTTGAAATTGAAGCTGCCAGTAATGTTGAACAGTCATATTAACCTTTGCCACAAGCTCAGACGATAATGCTGATGATACTTTATACTTTTTATCTTTTCCAAATCCCAAGAAAAGACCAAAAATGACGTCGAGTATGTTTACATGCACGCTAACATTCCACTTTTATTCCAATTATGACTTGACAAGCATTATTCTGAATGTAGCATTTACTAATTAGGACATGTGGGATACTCAATTAAATTCTTTTTATAAAGCCCGGCATCACAAATCACACTTAGCTTCAGAGGGCTTTACAGCGAACAACATCCCTCTGACAAATATGGAAAAACCCTCCAAAAAACCCATTAACAGGGTAAATATGGTAGAAGCCTGAGGAAGAACAGCTGAGGAAGGATCCCTTTTCCAGGACGGACAGACGTGCAATTAATGACATGTTTACAGAACAATAAAATTACAGTGATGAATACAACAAAATGCTGGTATTATTAAAGTTTCAGGAGTATTTTGTGGACATGCACAGTGTGCATTCAGAAAATGTGTATCTACTGTAGTGAGAAGCAGAAGACGGCTTCTTGCCTGTTTACGGTCGGTTTTGTGCCGCCAACAGTTTGCAAGGCCAAAGTAAAAACCCACATTTCTCGTCAGGAGAACAAACAAACCTACTTTTAAACAACATGAAAGACAAGGCTCCTTCAGCTTAAGGCAGGTCAGATTTAAGGTTTTTTAAGACTTTTTTAAAGCCATTTGGAATAAAATGTAAGAATAATGTTACAGTAAAAGAAAATGTATGGAGATGGTGCCTGTTTTTCCAACATATTTATTCCGACATACAGCATGATTTTTTTTGGTATTGTTAAAAGGGGCATTTACTAAATTATATATTTTTAAAAACATGTTACCAATTATTTCAAGACTTTATGATGCAACATCAGAAAATTATGATTCATAAAATCCTTCCTCCCATGTCTTAGTGTTTTTGTCTTCTAAAACTTTTTAAGGATCCGTTGGAACGATGTTGAATATCAACAGTTTATTTAAAATAAGCAAACATCACAATTTTGACCTTTTTAAGGCAGCTGAGGTTATGAAACAGACTGTGACAGACACAAAATGGAACAAGTGGCTCCAGACTTCATACTTTTCAGTATTTTGGTGTGTGAACAACATGTTAGGACACGTTAATCAGAGTGTTCACGGTTGCATTAAACAGGCGTATTAGTGAAATATTCATTTTCCTCAGCCATGTAAACAACTCATATTGTCTTTTTTGTAATAAGGGTAAAATATGGAACAGAATATTCTGTGCATGTAAACAAAGTTGATGAATATATTTGACTAAGATGTCTTGGTTGTGCTGAGGCCTGATAGCGTTTATTCCTCTGTGCCTCAGACCTACGTTATTGTCAAAAACTAAAAAACACATCACTGTCACCTGAGTGACGTGTCTTAATCATGACAAACATGAGCACTGTAGTTTATTTTGATTCAATCCCACTTTCTCCATCCTGCTGCCGTAAATACTCACTAGCGTCCCAAATGTGGATTAATCTGCGGCTAAAAATAGATCCCAACAAATTGGTACTGTTGCATAAAAACTGTCCCAGCTGTTATAGGAAATTACTTTGCCTTTTAAAATGAAGTTTAAATTTGTGACTCATTGCAAAAGATTTACAACTCTAATGGGAATAAATGGACTTGGAGAACCACTGACAGGGACGGGCAGGTGTCGATCTTTTTATAGGATTTTCTGACGATAATAAAAACAGAATAAATGTATATCTTCTCGTTTGAACAACTCTCTTTTTAATTCTCTTCATGTTGAGTATTTCCTGCACGCCGCTGCTGACGCCGCAGTTATTTTGGTTTATCTGAGAAGTATCATTCCTCAGATCGACTCAGCTCTGGTGCATTTTAACCGTACATGCAGTTGTTTATTGTGGGTTTACAAATGTGTACAATGTTTGGAGTTTTGGCAGCAGGGCTGAGCAATAATAACGTCTGCTGATTAAAACAGAGACGGAGGAGGCGGTGTCATCTGTCTCAGCCCAAAACAAACATGAACTGATGGGTGAGAAAGTGAAGCTGGAGAGGTGTTTTACTACTCAATAAGGCAGTCAGATTTTTCACACAGCTTTTTTTTTTTTTTTTTTTGCATGAGTGGGATGAAAAACAGAGAGACAGAGACAGAGAGTGGACTGAGAGCGAGACAAAAAGGATGAGAAAATAACAGCAGAAGCCTGAGTGCAGGAGGGACTCAGAGAGACAGAGATGAGGTGAGAGAGAAAAATGACTCATTCAAATGTGTCTATTTATCTGACTGAACCAAGGCCTCGTGTAGGAGTTGGCATATGAACCATTCACCCGGCAATTTGCTTTGTTTCTGAAATAAACATCTGCCATGTCGGGGTTCGTTTAAACTTTACATGACGTGGAAACGTTGAATGACTTACGGGTGTACTCAGGTGCTCAGCAGCGTTCACACATACGTTTTTTCTGACCATCAAAAACTTTCATCTAAGGGTGTTTTCACATATCGTCCTCTTTAAAAGAACCTAACTCAGTCCTCTTAAAGTGGACCAAAAAGCGGACTAACAGAATAAAAATTATCTTTGCGCTCACACTGTCGAGTCATTTGAAAGAGGACTCGGTTCTCTCTCTGATCCACATCAGCAATGATGGAGTCTCAGTCCCTTTTCTGTTCACAATGTGCTTCATCTGCATGTTTTTCGAGCTTCCCAGCACAGAAAAAAGTTATTTGGGCTAAAATACAACGGCAAAGAGCGAAACGAACCCGGAGCACTTTGTGTTCACAATGCACAAATAAACTGCACCACACAACCGAACTCAGACCGTCTCCTGTTGGGTCATTCGGTGGAAGGCGAACAATAGTTGTAAAAAGTGCCTTATCGCACAGATTAACACCGAGTCCCTTTCAGTGTTTTTGTAAAATTGATCTGAGGACATGTTGGATATAATGACAACAAAAAATGCCAGTACATACAGACATTCAAGTAAAATGTGTCCTTGTTAAGATTCACAAAATATACTTCGGATATGAAAAAACACCACATTCATTCTCGAGGTCTGCACGTCATCAGTATCATTTCGCTTTCTCAATGCCAAAAAGCACCACGCAGTGGAAACAAGGTGGATGTGTGTATTTACCCTGGCTGTTTCTGGGTTCTCCGCCACCATGAACATGAAGTTGAGGTTGACCAGGTCTGTGCCGCTGCAGATACAGATGATGCAGCCCTCCAGGTCCGCCTCCGTCTTCCCGAGGGCCTCGAAAGACGCCAAGATCTTGGGGTCCTGGGTTAAAGGGAGAAAGCGAGACGGCTAAGTGAAACTCTGTCACACAGAAACATGCACGCTCGGAGAGAAACACGGGAAACAAACGAGAGGTGCTGGCTGTCCAGGTCAGACGATCTCAGCAGAGTTAGCAGAGGAAATGGAAGAAATCTAAGGGAAGGTTTTAATCCTCTTTTCTGGTGTTGTTGCAGTAAATAGTCTCTGACAAGAAAACACAAAGGGAAGGGAGCTTAGAGAGAGCTTGCTGCTGAAATGTTTACTGGTGTTGAAAAGTATGACATACTGTATGTATCAAGCATGGGAGACTTAAAGCTTCAAGTCAGCTAAAGAAGGACACAACGGACATCCATCATGAAGAACGGATCCTAAATTCAGACCACAGAAGACAGATTTACTAACTAATAACTCATGTTGGGAATGCCACAAAGAAAAAAAGGCACTTTTTTATCGTTGGATTTGGGACTCTGCTTATTCAACCCTTTTGGAGACAGATTCTTAGACACGTGCGTAAGCGGCTGGGTAAGACACCACCAGTGTCGCCAAGAATATGTTTACTAGGAGACAGATCACGAGTACATAAAATGTCAAGAGAAGAAACCTCAGTTGTTACAGCCGGGGTCACGACAGCTGCTAGATCAATACTCAGGAGGTGGAAATCAACTAAACCCCCAGAAATGAAAGACTGGGTCAATTATATGACAAAAACGGCCTCATGTGAAAGGACCAATGTAAGGGAGACTTTTGGAATAAAATCACATTGACCCTGAAATATGAATGTTGAGATGTCTTTTTTTTGCCTGTTACTTATTTTTCTTTTATTTATTATTTTATTTTATTTTGGGGGGGATTTTTGACTTTTGTTATGCTCTATCTTGCCTTTATTCTGTTGTCATTTTATTTTTATTGTTGCCAGTGGAATTTCTCATCTGATATATTAACCTGTTGTGTACAAACCAACTCAAAATCAATAACATTTGAATTATTAAAAAAAATTTAAAAGAAATCTTAGCTGCTTTAAAAGCTGAATCCAGGTTTTGATGTGTTGAACAAAGCTGGAGAGAAACTCTTCAGACACCACTTTACCAGAGTATGAAGGATTTATGTTCTGCATCATAAACTGCTGTCCAGAAAAATAATAAAATAAAAAAATAAATACAAAAAAAAAGTGCATTGTGCAGCTGTATTATCCAGGTGAATACAAGGACCAGATTGGGACCTGGTTTCTGCAGATACTCAATTCAAATGACTTGGATCGGGGAAAAAAAATGATCAGGACATCCCTACTTTATCAGAAAATAGATAAAGACCTCGTCGTTATTCTGCTGATTTTCCTAAGAATAATCATCTGTCCTAGCCACAGCTTAATCTGAGAGAAGTACAAACTCATGTTTGATCAGTGAAAACAGAAAATCCCCTAAAACACTCTCTCGCTATCAAAAAACACAGCCCAACTCCTCCTCCTCCTCCTCTTTTTGGATTTCAGTCTGCCGCCGCCGTCACCACTGAAGACAGTAATGTATTTTTGTTATATGATTGAATTAGCAGCAACAGGCAGCAGGCTCTGCCGTTTTAAAACCCCAGCCAGCAATCATCCCATGCCATTCATCTTTTCCCGCTCATTGGATTATGTGAAACAGCTCTCGGGGGCTTGTGTAACCGCGTTAGCCTCTGAGGAGAAGCCCCGCTCTCTGTTCTTCATCTGCTGCTTACAGAACAGTGTTTGAACAAACAGGAGGAGCTGCTATCAGGCCGCACTATCTGTATACGTGCCCTTACACATGTACATACGCACACACGTCCACGCGGAGGACAGAGCAAACAGACCACCTCCTGCTGTCAACAACACATACGCAACCTGTTAATGCTCGAGCAAACAGCGCACACACCAGTGTCTCCTGTCAGGGGTTTGACTTTTACTGCTCTGACAGGTTTGCATCCTAATTAGAGGCCGCCGTCCACACGGGTTTTCCCGTAACAGCTTTCATAATTCATCTGCTCTGCAAGATGCCGAATACTACGAGATAATGTGTCACTGTCGAGGCTAAACTGCATGAATCAATATTTAATATATGGAGAAACCACTCAGGTTTGTTTGTGTGTATATCTGACTCCAAACTGGCTGAATAGAAAACTGATGCTGCTCTGAAAATACAGAACAATGCAGCCGGTGGAAGCATACTGTCTATTTCAAGATCAGGGGCCTCATTACAGGAAATACTGTTTGTTCTGTCTGAAGTTTCAAAGGTAGGAAAACTTCTGTTTTACTGTTACAGGAGCAATGGCCGAGTCCTATCTCAGACATCCTGTAATAAGCAGGGTTATTGCAGCTCAACGCAAGGTGGTTTTAAGACTTTTTAGGACTTTTAAAGACCGGTTTTTATGCTACACCAAAATTATGTCTAATTTTCTAATAACCACAATTAAAGAACAATTTTATTTTGACCACTTTCTAGGATTTTTGCACATTTCGAGGATTTTAGGACGTTTCTAAGATTTTAGCACTTGTCTAGGACTTTAGGACATTTTTAGGATTATAGCACTTGTCTAGGACGTTTCTGGGATTTTAGCATGATTCTCAGGTTTTAGGACATTTCTAGAATTTTAGGACATTAGGGGCTTAGCTAGGACCTCTTTCAGGGGCTGCGGGGATCCTCCACTGGCACTTTTAACAAACAAGCTCTATTTTGATGCTGTTTTATGTACTCGGACACCTTATGAAAACTAAAAGTATAAAAACAATTCCCAGTGTGGATCGCTTTATTTCTCATGTGAATTAAAAAACAGTTGGGATGCGACCCAACACATCCTATCCGGGGCCAGATTTGGCCACAAGTTGAGTATCGCTGGTCTATGCGATTGTAACTCAGGATTCCTAACTTACCAAAAGGCCACCTTTACAGAGAAGAGATAAAATTTCAAACTTACAGTAGGAAGTTTCTGTAATGAGGCCCCAGTTTCCTTTTACAGGATGAGGACAAGTAGCTCTGACAGAGACGGAGCGTCTTATACCCGTGGGGTTTTGATCCCACAGTGTGAACTCTTTAACCCAATGACAGCTCATCATAAAAGGGCCGAAAGCACAATGTGTCATTATTCATCTCTGGGTCAAAGGCACAGAAAAAGATTTGGATACAACCTGCAGCTAAACCCAGCTTGGGTTGTATAAATATTGATGAGTTAAATATTTCATATTATGTTCTGCTCGTGCCTCCTGGTACATCGTGTGGAGACACGCTCAGGACTGCGATCTCAGCCGAGAGTCCCAGATCAGTCGGTCGATCGATTGAGTACACCGCTGCTACCTCGGCTGATTAAAGCACGAATCGTTATTCACAAGCCTGACGATGCCGTCTCTGCAGATTTGAACAGGAGCGTCGCTGAGGGAGCAGGAGACTGGATGTTGGGTGGAGCAGGCAACAGAGCGTGAGTGTTGTAAAAACAAGAAGGGAGGAAATTGTCTTTGCCGAGGTCTCACCTTTGGGACGGCACCGACACGGATACTGTTGATGAGGGAACACTCGAGGACCTGGCCTTCCTGCAGGAGAGACACACAGAGAGATGATGAGAAATAAATTGAGGGGAGAATGTGAGAGCAGGTGAAGAGGGAGACGGCGAGAGAGCGAGACTGTGGAAATATTGAGAAAACAAGACAGATTTGTTTTGCAATCATTTTTAATACACAGAGGCAACACCAGAACCTCTCAGCACCCGACAACTACAGGTGTAAGAAAATATTGTTTTGTGAAGCTGTATCTCAAAAATGCTGTAAGATTTACATTTTTTTTTAGTTTCTGAATTTGTTTAGCTAAAGTTTTCTGCAACCACAAGTGTAATTTTACTCATGAAGGACAATGTTCATTCCTTTGCTCAGACTGCATAAGAAGAAGTGCTATAATCCAAATGGACCTGCACTTACAAAGCTTTTCTCGTCATTTCGATCACTCAAAGCACTTTCACACTACAAGTCACATTCACACATTCACACACTGGTGGCCGCGGCTGCTGTACATGGTGCCACCTGATACTCGGTTTTTAACCATCATACACAATGACACACTGATTCAACAGCCACTGAAAGCACTTCAGGGCTCATTATCTTGCCAAAGGATACTTGGACATTTTGACTGGAGGAGCCGAGGGGATCGAACTGCCAACCTCCAGATTAGAGGACGATCCGCTCTACCACCTGAGCCACCCTATTATGTGAGTAAATGTGCTGAATGAGAAGGTGCCGCATTTACACGTCACGCCACTTGATAAAAGATTTCCATGTGGGATACACGCGTTTCCTCACTTTAAGCTCCTCTCTCCCTCAGCTGCATTTAAAGGATCTGAGGATCGTGCAGGAGGAGGTGCGAGGACGCAAGGAAGCAAAAGTCAGCACCCGTACTGTCCCTAGTGCAAGGGTGTGGGAGCCAAAAACGACACGCATGGTGTTTCTTAGCCCTGTTCCAAGGAGAGAGCAGCCACCACGACCACTGCGACGTGACACCAAAGCCCTGCGAGCAAAAAGCCAACATGGCTTATTTATTAATAAAGGTAATCCGCCCCACAATATATGAAGACAACAAAAATAAACACTCAACAGAATACAGATTATTCGGGTTACTCAGACACAGGCTGCAGTGCGGCATAAAGACTGAACTCTTAAAGGGATGGAAACATTCCCTCGAGACCGCGAGGAGAAGGTGTAGGGGAGGGTTTGTCATTTTATACTTTATTTTGTAAAAATAAATAAATATAAGATAACACATTTAAAAAGAAACATCTAGGAACAGCTGGATGAAGGTATTTTTTAAATAACTTTAAAGACGCCTTATATCTAATGACTCAGACTGGAGGCAAACACTGTGATCGGGACATCCCTAATATCCTGCGCAAAGCGTGAAGGTTCTGCAAATCGTCAGACAAACCCGCCTCATCTTGGATAAGCGGTTGTGAGTGGCCTGCCCTGAGCCAGGTCGGCTGTTTGAAAGGGACCAGACGCATCTGCCAGAGCAAACGAAACATGAGCTCACAGATTCGTCTCGTTCCCGGGCTGACCTGGGAGACAAGAGGATACACAAACACGGAAAGATGAAAGTCATACCTTTCCCTCGCTCTTCCAGCAGATGAAAAAGCCATACTCGTCCACCGTCATCTGACAGTTGGGCTCAAAGATGTACGGGTCCTGCAGAGCGGGAGAAAGAGTTTTTATTAGAGAAGGAGCCTCATCAGTCACACTTTTATTTGACCTGGAAAGACATTAAACAGTCAACCTGTTTAACACACTCAAGTCTTACGCAACCACACAAACAGATGTAACCCTAATTCATTTTCTAAGATGTACCAGCCCGCCTAAGGACGGACACACACACACACACACACACACACACACACACACACACACACACACACACACACACACGCGCAAAAACATACACAGTATGCGCAAACACATTCAGTGTGTACACACACACACACACACACACAGACACACACACGCACGCAAAAACATACACAGTATGCGCAAACACATTCAGTGTGTACACACACACACACACACCTTGCGTGCAGACGAGAAGAAACCGACTGCTAAGGCAAACACAAAGTGAGATAAATGTGACAGCCGTGAACTGTTAAATGCAAACATTGTCCTGCTGGACCACAGAGCTGTGCATTAGAGACGGGGGACAACCCTGGCTAAGATGTGTTTGGACCAATGTGGGACGTGCAATTTTACAAAGTTTAACAATTATTAGACACAGTCACAAAATGCCACATGAATTGTCTGCACCTCATGGTGAAATGCGAAAAAAATAAAAATAAAAATAAAACCTGAAATCTCGGCCACAGGCATTTTAGTATGAGTGTGACTAACGATATATTTAAATGATATACAGCAGATTATAATGCAATTGAGAATTTTGTCTCAAAACTAGCAGTCGGCTAAAGTCAATTAAAAAACACATTTATTGAATCTATTTATCTCTGTTTATCAAATACTGTGGAAATGTATGGAGCTGAATTATTAGACATTATAGTCACCAAATGTCATAGAGGATAACTCATGAAAGCTACAAAAAGGGTTAAAAATCATGAATTGTCCTAAAAGTTGCAGCTGGCCAATGTCATCTGGGGTAACAAGTAATTTGGGACATTTTAGGCATTTTGCTTTGAAATGTTATCAGAGAAGATGTTACACGATGGGAAGACCCGAACAACGGGGTAACGTTAATAAAGTCTCTTAAAATGAGTTTAATTTACACTTTTTGCTTGGTGGTTCACTCTACAGTCTTCATTAACGTTATCCAATATGACATTTTGTTTGGTGTCCTTATATCATCCTCAATTAACCCTTCGAAGCCAAGATCGACATCAGTTTTCTTGTGCAGCATTCAGACGCCTTTAACATGCATTTCAACCTTTAAAACCAAAAATGCAAAAGCAAAATGGTTCGATTTCTTTTGAAAACAAACGTAAGGAGCAACTTGTTAAGAGATGGCCAAGAAACTGCAAGAAATTAGGAAAGAATTCAAGAGAAAGAGATTATTAGAAGTTTGTGATAATAAAAAATAATTAAAATGTCCACAAAGCTATATTTATAATTATAGAGAGTTATTATCTGTAAGTTTGGGTTTTTGTTGTTGTTTATCACTTAAAGAAGAAAAAAAAAAATTTTTTGTGTGCTATGTTTAAGGTACTTTTTTGTAAATGATAACTTTAAAATCTTATTCCTGTCTTTTTAAAAGGATTAAAACACTTAAAATACATTGTTTGAAAATAATATTTTAATAATAAGTAAATGAAACCGTCACAAAGGCAAAAACCACTTTCACCTGCAGATTTAACCTTAATTTTTGGTCAACTTACTCATCACTCAGTGGTGTGTTTGAATGAAAGTTTAAAGGTGAGCTCACCGAGCTGCTACCACACACACACACACACACACACACACACACACACACACACACTTCCTCTAATGTTCCACCTATCAGCTCCTGTGAAACCTGCAGTTCATCGGGAGCGTCGGAGCAGAAAATCTACAAACATTGGCGTGCTTATCTTACCCAAACATTTTTCACTCAATTCAATCAGCTGCTCGGAGCTGCGATTGTGCTGACGTCTGACCGTGTCAAAGCGTGTGTTTTTATCCCGCTCCAATCACACGTCTGAGAGGATAAAACATGAGAGTAAAAAATAGAATAGGAGAAGGCTGCTGGGTCACTCTAACGCTAATATTAGCGGTAGGAACAATGTGGCACACACAGGATGTTTGGTCCATGACGTGCACTGCTGCAAATAGAACTGAGCTGGGTTTTATTTGGCTACGTCGTGTTATCTAAAACCATCATAAAAACCAATTAAATGATCTTATTTCCATTTAGGAGATGGTGAGACGGCGGTAAGTGCAGTTAAAAGCTCGACTCTCTTTCATCTGCTCTGGGACTGACGGAGGCATCAGTCGCACATTGTGAAACCGGCTCTCTGAAAGAAAGACGCTCCCAAATGAGCCCTGACTGTTTCCAACATACAGCAGGCTACTCTGACACTATCAGACGGCCCGCTCCCGCAAAACTCAGAGCTGTATGAGAACAGTCGGCCCGTCACACGCAAAGCAACAATCAGCTGAAGGTCATTTGTTTGGGTGGATGTGAATAAGAAGCTGAAAAATTCTCGGCCTGGCTGATTATTGGGGCAGAAATTTAGAATTTTGCCAATTATCTGTGTTTATTTTAATGATCGCCGACAAAAGTAATTAAAAAGTGCCAAGAAAGTGTCAGCATGAGAGGAACTTGTACTTTGTGAAACCTCAGGGAGCTATTTTTATTTATTTTTTTATTTAAATTTTGGCTTGACTTTACGAAAAAAGAAAGAACTTGTTGTATTTGATGTTGAAAGTTTCAGTTTTGATTAAACGTTTGTGAAGACATTTAAACAAAGTTTTGTGATGGAGTTTGTTTTATACTAAATGTTAAATATTGACAGAAAGATTTAAATTTTTATTGTAAATGCGTATCGGTTCTAAACATCTATTATCGGTATCATTAAGTACTAATAATCAGTATCGATATCGGCCCTGAAAAAACAATATTGGTCGACCCGATAATGGGCCGATGAATAGACGTTAGGAGTGTGCCACATCATACTGTCCACAATAATACCGGTATGATTCCTTATATGATGAGAAAGACTCATATTGTGATAAAGACAATATTTTATCTTGTTGACAGAATGACAGCAGACTTTTACATACGGAAACATTAAGTGAAGCTAAAAATAAAAACAGGTGTATGTGGAGGAAACAACTCATTTATAAACTGTTTGCAGACTGAAAACAGTGTTTTTTGTATTTGGTAACAGTTCAGATGTGTAATTTTTGATACATTTTATTGTAAAACTTTCATTTTATACAGAATCTGAATCTCACTTTGTATTACTGTTGTTGTTTATAAACTAACGATTATTTTTGTTTAGTTTTCACTGAATATTTGAAGACGAACTACATTCATGTCGACATACACAACAATAACACTTATTTAAAAAAAGTTTCAGAATAAAATATTATATAAATAATTATAAGTAATTCTGTCATATCATCAAGAATCTTGTTATCACAAAAATACCCTGAAATACTGTGACGTTATTTTATGTCCATATCGCATAATACGTACCTCGTAATGGTAGCTCAGTTCCCTCTCAACATGTGTACATTCTTTCCTAAGTGCCTGTGTAAGTGCAGCTGTGTGTGTGTGTGTGTGTGTGTGTGTGTGTGTGTGAACCTGCTCTCATTTTCTCCGCTCCTCACAATGATCTCTGAAATTGTAATCGTGATACAAAACAAGACAAAATGACCTGCATTAACTATATCAGCTTCACTTTAACACAACATCAAGGGGACATAAAGCACTCACACACATCCAAACTGAGTCTCTCTCACAAACACACACACACACAAACACACACGCTCATCCATACTCGTGCCCCCGAGCACTTAACGAGCCATTGGCTGAGTGATGAAAACGCAGGAAGTGCTTCGTGCCATGCCACTCTGTCTCTTCTGACCAGCTGGAGCTCAGCAGTAAATGGCTCAGTGTTATTCATAATGCAAACATGCAAGGTAATTATTCTCAATATTAGACGAGCACAATATTGAAATTCCCAGCTCAGCCTCTACAATAATTCTAAAAAACACAGTGTAAACAAAATTGTTACATTCATAATGTTAAATGCAAAAATAAAAAAGTGCAAATGAAACCCATTCAAACTGCTATTTTTGATCCCACGGTCATGAAATCATAAATACACACATTATATTATTTCTGGGTGTCATTCTGGGCTTTTACCTAGGGATTTGTAATTTCTACTATTTTCTACCTGTTGACTTTTTTAAACCATATTTGGCATATGGAAAAAATGCATGTTATTTCCAATAGGTTTTCCGTCACAATCAATGTTGCTGCAAATCTCCAACATACCACAGACTGTTATAATAAAAATAACAATAATAATAATAATAATAAAATCTACTTTGCATGAAGTATAAGGAAAAATATATACATATATTATATATACATTTTATAATATAATTATAATATAATGAAATACATAATTTTTTAAAATCTAAAAACATAATGAATATTTTATATTTATAAAAAAAATAATAATAATCGATTAAATTAACTATAAAGTCATATTAATGTATAATATTTTTATAGCCTGATTTTGAAAAGCACATTTAGCACTGCACAAAAAATAATGTATAAAAATTAATGTTTCTGGTAACCACTGACATATCCTAAGATGTGATAATTTAAAAAACAAACAAAAAAAAAACACTTAGCATGTGAAATATCGAAAATAATTATTTTTTTCATCTAAAAATATAGTGGCATCACAACAAATTCTGGCAAGTTGAGGGTTAAATTTCTCAAAATTACTGAATATTAGGGCTTATGTTGTTTAAAGAGTAAACTCATTGAACGTAGAGAATAATAATAATAATGCATCATATTTTTAGCCTAATCTTAAAAGCGCGTGCTGTGCGCAGAGATACCACAGTGTGTAACATTAAAGCGGTTTTGGGGGTAAAGATGAAAATTAAGCTGACAGGTGTTTTAAATTGCGGATATTTGCAGGTGAACGCTGTTAGCTTCCCTCCCTGCAGCCCGGAGCTCCGCGCTCAGCTGACGGCGGAGCTGCTCTGCTCTCCCCGTCAGCCAGCGGCCTTTCTCGGGGGGATGATGGGACAGCTCCCGGTGCTGGAGGCTCGGAGGCTAACGTCAATGCTAACGTCACCGTCACCTTGTGTCGGGTCTCGGTCGTTTTCTCCGGTCTGTCTCTGCTTTTCTCCCCTCGATATTTCCTCTGTCTTCCGTCATGTTGCAGCTCGCGCTATCAAATTTCGTCTTTGGGTGTACAGGTGTCTTCCTACCTGCCCGCAAGTGATGACGGCGTATGCGCGTGGTGCAACAGCGACAATCAGCCGTGCGGAAAACAGCGGCAGGTTGTCCGTGGCTCCATGTCCTCAGACGGATTAAACAAAGCTTTGAGTTTCTCCATAAATTAACAACAATTAACTTTTTTGACCAATTTTTAAAGGAAAAATGTCATTGCCCTGTTTATTTTATTATTTATTATTTATTTTTATTTTATTTTAATTTCATTTGAGTTCATTTTGTTTTATTTTATTTTGATTTCATTTGAGTTCATTTTGTTTTTTTTATTTTATTTTGATTTCATTTGAGTTCGTTTTGTTTTATTTTATTTTATTTTGATTTCATTTTAGTTCATTTTGTTTTGTTTTATTTTATTTTGATTTCATTTGAGTTCATTTTGTTTTATTTTATTTTATTTTGATTTCATTTGAGTTCGTTTTGTTTTATTTTATTTTTATTTTATTTATTTGCTCAACGTGCCTTCTTTTTTTGTCGTCCTGTCCTTTTGTTCGAGACGCTCTCAGTCTATATGTGCAAGCACCTACCAATGTATTTGCCACATGTATGTTTTCAGATGTTTGTCATCTTAAAATGCAAATAAAAAGTTAATCACAAAAAAGAAATGAAAAAAAGTCGAAAAGATTCCAGCCGTTTAAATGTGAATATCTTCTGATTTCTTTATTTCTTTCTGACAGTAAAAGGTCGAGTGTGTAGGATTTAAGGGGATTTACTGACAGAAATGAAAAACAGAATAAGTATTGCTTTTGTTATAAATAGACATATATAAAAATCTACTGCACCTGAGAAGAAGAACTGTGTTTTTATTACCTCAGAAAGCTCTTTGTGCTGTTTTCATATTCAGCTTGATCCGGTCACACTAAAACTTTGTACATTATGATTTTATATAATGCAAACTTGTCTTGTCAATTTAACTGATTTGTTGTTACACTGTTGTTTTTTTAAATCTGCCTTGTAAGGTGACTTTGAGTGTTTTAAAAGGTGCCTACAAATAAAATGTATTAGTGTTATCATTATCTTCCCACAACTAACCATACTGTTTGCCTTTTTCTATATGTGAGGGGTGGTTCGTCTTAAACTCAAAGTGGTTTATATTACCGTCCTGTTATTAAAATCTTAATACATCTTAATACACTCAACTGCTGTTCTCGTTCACAGTCTGGTCACCTCCCGTTTAGATTATTGCAGCTCTCTTCTCTTTGGCCTTCCACATAAAACCCTCCATAAACTACAACTGGTCCAAAACTCAGCTGCCCGTATCATTACACGCAACTCAAAACCCATCTGTTTAAACTGGCTTACTCCCTCTGATCACAACTGCATTGTCTAATTTTATATTGTATTTCTATATTTTATTTTGTCTCTTTAATATTGTGTCTGCTTTTATGTTGATGATGTAAGGTGACCTTGAGTGTCAAGAAAGGCGCCTATAAATAAAATGCATTATTATTATTATTATTATTATTATTATTATCTTGAAACTGTAAATGAGCTCTGCAGTTTGGGTATTTAAAGACGCTCTCTCCACATCTGGCTAATGGTGTGAATGCTTGTACTTTATATATTCCTTTTTTTTCCCCAACACAGTCACTTCACACACATACAGCTATGGTGCACGAAGCCATAAAGGTCCAGCGTGTGAGATTTGGGGGGGATATATTGGCAGAAATGGAATGAAATATAATAAGTATGTTTTTTTTTTTAATGTATAATCACCTGAAAATGAGAATTATTGTGTTTCTGTTACTTTAGAACGAGCCGTTTACATACATTCAGCAGCCCCCCTGCAAATGGCAGTGACTGAAAAACACCAATTTTTAAAAAAACAAGTTTTAATAAGTGTTTAAATCACTTAGTCTGTTTGTTTTAGAGGAAGAGATCTCTGCGGATGATTTGGCTCCTGCTAAAAACCTCCTGCACAATAAAAACTGAAGAAATTCAAACAGATGTTTCAGCTGGTTACAATCTGCAACCCTCACCACTAGATGCAACAAAATTCAACTAAATCTTACTCACTCCCTCTTTTAATGATTATATGTGGGTTGTGGACCAAAAAAGACATTTGGAGACGTCACCTTAGGGCTTTGGGGAAACACTCATCAACGTCTTTTACCATTTTTCTGATATTTTATCGACCAAACAACTAATGGACAATAAAAATAATTGTTAGTTGCAGCCCTGGCAGTAATTATGTAACATTTTGTAAAATTAATGATTTAAATGACCAACAGAAATGATTGTTTATCTGTTGTCATTAACCGTCTGTCAATACGAGGCTGAGTCAGTCCCCATGGAAACCAAACACCTGGACAGATCTTAAGTGATTGATTTCTAATCAGTGAGACAATGAATGAAACACACACACACACACACACACACACACACACACACACACACGCACACACACACACACACAGGAAGCCCCTTGGCTGTTAGCATGACTGATCACTAAGGATCTTTGACCTCTGACCTCTCTGCTTTAGGACACGTCAAAGAGGGAAACTCATCTGAAATCTCTCACTCAAAGACAAACACTGATTAATTATTGGAAATCTATATCTTTTTTTAAAAAAAAAAGCCTCCTCACCTGTACCATACAGAGGTAAAGATACACATTAAGATAAAGTAAAAGTACACACTTAGACACACATTAGAGCTGCATTGAGTCGACAGCTATAAAAAACAATATTACAGTTACACTGTAAAAATAGACTTTGTTTTAACTTAAAAAAGTTAGTTTTTGGTCTGCCTTAAATTTTTAAGTTGACCGAATTTAAGAAGACAAGATGAATCATTAAAAAAATTACCTCAACTTGTCTTTTCAAATTCATTCAACTAAAACGTTTATGTCAGCCTGGACACTAACCTTTTTAAGTTAAAACAATGAGTTTCTTTCAAAATTTCATGACTTTTCCAAAACTTTCAATGACTTTTAATTATTACATGACTTCTCCAGGCCTGCAAAATGGGATTGTATAATTCCATGACTTTCCAGAGTTTTCCATGACTGTGGGAACTCTGCACAGTTAGTCAGAAACCCAGAGCACCACTGCTCTTTTCAATATAATATCACAAAAAAGCATTCTGGGACAAAAATACTCTAACAGAGACTCCATGTCAGGTAGGATTTTTTGGAAATGACAGTAATAAACAGATGTAGCAGTGAGATACTTCATGTAGTGATAAGGATCTCCTGTAAAGCTTTGAACTGCACTGAAAACTGCACGGTTTTACAGTACGTCAGGGTTTTCTGAATGGGGGCCAGATCAGATAATGTGAAAATACCTGCAGGCCAGCCACTTCTTATATAATATGAGTTTATAAAAAAAACAAAAATCACATACAGCATGACACAAACGCAACAACTTCATGATTCTTTGCTGCGGCCTTGTCTGTGACATTGCAGGAAATATCTGCTGTTAGGCTGTAAACTGTAAGATTGTCCTGCCATCGTGAAATGAAGGAAAAGAAATGTAAAGTAATTTTGCTTCATTAACCACTTTTGTGTTGATCATATTATTATCATATCATTTTGATAGACAAGCCAAGGGCCGTTTAAACTGGCCCCGGGGCCACACTTTGGAGACGACGGCAGTACATCAAACACTCATGCTATAAGTCAGAAATTTAACTGTTTCATGTCTGCATCTTTGTTTGAAAGTGCTGCAGCATGTTTTGGCCTGTACACTCTTGTAAAAGAGATTTTCCTGCTGAAATAGATTTTAAATAAATAAAAATGTAGAGACAAAGACACACAAACACCTGCGCATTACCTGTCTCTACCATCTGTCCCTCAGTGGGGTTTTCACTCGGTGGAGAATGTTTTGTGGAAAAAAATCCATGCTGTTTAGCATATTTGTGCCCGTGTGTGTGTGTGTATGTGTGTGCTCGTGTGTGTGTATGTGTGTGTGTGTGAGTGCCCTTATGAGAGGGACTGATAAAGAGCATGTCTGTGTCTGTGGGTGGACTTGGCGGACGTCATTTGAATCGACGCAGATGTCCCCTGCAGGCCTTGTATTTGCCAGGCAACAGAACAACAGCTATTCACTCGCTCACATCAACACAAACACAGAACGAAAGACGGTTTCTGACGTGGACTAACATGAGCGACAGGTCAGGTATAAAAAACAAAAACTTTGTTACTGAATGAAGGACTGTACGTCCAGACATTAAACTGTCAATCAGAGGTATACAATCATAACTGATGCAACTGTTATTTAAGAAATTCTTGCCTTTATTATTCGGAGAAAAGTAAGAATAACATCAGAAACTAGAGGGACTCTGAGAGCGAGACCTCCGCCAAACTAACAGTCACGTTTCTATGATGCAAACCTGCATGTGCAAACATTATATATGTATGTATATATTCCAAAGCCTGTTTCTATTATGTCAAATTATCACAGTGCCGAGCCGAAGCCTCATCATTTCAGTTTTGCATTTATTCTGAACCTGCAGGCGCCGACGGGCAAACGCACTGCAACATAACATTTTTACATCTTTATCAGTCTGAAGACTCTGAGCAGCATTTGGAGACACGCTGCAAATCCACAACACATTAAGAAAACACGCCGCGATACATCACAACACAACGGAGGTGTTTCCAGAGGACACTTGACAGAGTTACACACAGATGACTGACATTACTCAGTCAGCTTTCCATCAGTGAGTTTGGAAAATTAACTTTCCAAAACCACCAAGTTAGCCTCCACCCCGAAAAAGACAGTATAACTAGCTGCTACACGTGTAAGACCTGACCTCGAAATAAAAGCTACGGTGAATCACATTCAGTCAGAAACTCTAAAATGGAAAAAAATCACATACTTAAATATAATAATGCAGTGAGCAACTTGGCAATAAATGTCCAAGTGCAAGAATTAATTCATTTAGAAAATTATTTTTAAAAAGCTTGGGAATAATGTCCAAGAATCTATAATTCTAATGATAATTATAATGATAATAATAATTTTATATTTAATATTATTTTACAGAATTATTAGCATTTTTCAGCAGTTTTTTTTCCCCAGATCATTTCCTTTTTTAAATTATTTAACCTTTTTGTTTGTTTGTTTGTCTGTTGTTGTTTTTTGTTTTTTTAAAAAAATAAATTCTAATTAATTCTTGTACTTTTTCTTTATTTATAATTCACTAATGACAAAACGCAGGGGTGAGAGGGTAGTGGTACGTCCCAGCTGACATCGTTCATTTTAATGTTTAAGGTGACTGCCAGAGGTCGACCTTATTACCATCCAGGCCGTCCTAAGCTTGGCTCCTGCTCACAGCGGCAGCACACGGAGGACTTTCTTCAGAAGCACGCCGGCCCAGTTTCACGGCTCACTTTGACACGGCTGTGGATTCGTTGATGCTTTTTCCCTACGCTCTTTCAAGTTTTCTTCTCTGCCTGAGAGGGATCCTCCTCCCCCCACTGATGCCCACATAAACGGAGAGGACTGAGGGGATTTCCTGATGTGTGCAAAGGGTGCGTGTATATGTGCGCGTGCGTGAGCGCGTGTGTGTGACACACTTTGTCTTTGCTCGGCAAATGTCCTAGCTAAGTGTCCTGATTAAGTTAGTCGGAGGAAACGTGGGCAGAGACAGAGATATACACATCATAAACACAGATACACATGCAGGGCTGGATGGATAAGGGTCACACATGTCATTAGTAATTTTTCTAAATCTTTTTTTAATTGAAGTTTTTTGCTTAGATGGGCAATAGATTTCACTGTGGCTGTAACTGAGAAATAATTCAATATTATTTTGTATAAAATTCAGCTTTTTTGAAATTACTTAGTTTACACACTCCTGAAATGGCACACTGATTTTATTATTAAACATAACAGCATGTGTTGAATGTTAAATGTAAGTGCAAAGAGTGAAAACAAGCTCTCAGAGATTGTCAGCATTGCAGGGAGGGAAAAACAACTCTGTAAAATATTTGACGGAGCTGTACGAAAGAAGAGCAGACACGTAACTGATACCTCACATCCATTACACTCAGAGTTTGAGCATCTCTCCTTTGGCCAAAAACCAGCCAGAACATATATAAGGAGTCTTTTATTCCTTACGTCACACACACAATAAACACAGACTGACTGTATCAGTCTATTTGTATGACCGTGAATATTGAATATTTGTCTGCTTTTAATGGTTCGTTGTGTTATGTATCTGTATGTACCTTTGCTGTGTTTGAGTGAAGCCAAAGTCAATGGTTTCCATTACAGATTTGCACAGAAATTGTGAGATGACTGTGTTTCCACTGAGTCTGGGTAGCATCCCAAAAGCATGACGATGGATGACGAAAACATCAGCAGGTTTATTTCTATTGCAGCCACTGAACTAGCATCTTCATGTCCGATGGAAGGCGACGTAGGCGTGTTATATAAGCGATAATAGAAAGGTGAGCCCCTTATATTTGGGAGCGGCCACGTATGAGGGATTTCTGGGAGCTGATAGTCCACGATTTCACCGAGGAATTGTGGATTCAAAACTTCCAGATGATCCACTCAACTATAATCATGTGATGCAATAACAGCTCCTGTAGCTCCTGCTGCATCATGAGGGAGCCGGTTCCTACCGACGAGCACATAACCATAGCATCATGTGACCTAGAAAAGCAGAATAAAGTGTTTCCATTGCAGTTTTGCAAAATACGGTTTTTTCGAATCGCCTGAAATAAAACTTTGTTGCAATTTGAGAGTTAATGGAAACCTGCTTAGTGACAGTGAGCACTTCAAAATCCCAGGATTGGCGAATCCTCGCCGCTTACACCTATGACCTTTTACACACTAATAAAGAAAATCATTCGCGTTGTGCGTAAAAACAAAGAACACACTGACACACAGTGACAGACAAACAGATAATCTTTTCAGGCTGCTGGTTGAGACTCTGGTGTTGCAGACAAGCAGTCGCCTCAGCACAGCTCCTTAATGAGGCTGATCAATGCGGCCTGCCCACAGCCAGAGCGCCGACGACAACAATGACGTATCAGGTTGTAAAGGAGACGCCTCTGCTACATAATGTGAGTGTGTGTGTGAGTGTGTGTGTGTGTGTGTGTGTGTGTGTGTGTGTGTGTGTGTGTGTGTGTGCGTGTGCGGGCTAATGACTGACCGGGGGATGGTCATTAAGGGTGATGGATGATAATAGGACAGCGCAAATAACCTTTGTCAGTATCAACAAGGTTATTGACAAGCTTGCATCACAGGCTGAGCCGTCACACACTGACGGAGGACATTAAACTCGAATCTCCGCTGCATCAGAAAGCGTCGAGATATGCTTTAATGTATCATGAATGTGGCATAAAGAGGTTAGGAGGCTGTTTATTTTTACACTCCGAGCGGTTCTGTTTATTTATTTTATATTACCAAATGTAGAAACCTCGTAAGAGGCAGAGAAATGCATAATTTTTACCTCATCGAATCTTTCGAAGGAGGCGCCTTCCTGCATGAACTCAGGCAGGTGCTTCTGCCAGTTGAACTCGTAGGACTTCGTCATAGCTGCTCACAAACCTGAGACAGAAAAAGAGAGACACAGATGAAAAAACAAAAAAGAATTAGTTGAAAAAACCCTGTAGCAACCAGGTGTAAAAGCCCGTGGAGGTTTCAAGGACAGAGCGCAGGGCTCATAAACCCACACAGAATCTGTCTTCTTCTTTCCTGCAGTCACAAAGAGATGCTGAATTCACAGAGCGAAGCTGCTGTACTGTACCGACCCTCCAGGGGCCCATCCTAAAATACCCTCTCCTGAGAAGTAGAATAACTACATGTAAAGCCTTTCTGATTCGGAGGTTATTTCAGGTCTAACACATGTGCATTTACATATGTAGAACCTGGATTTTTTTCAGGCTTCGTTTCCAGAATAAATGTAATTTATGTATGTAATTAATGTAACATAAATGTGACAATCCCTAAATCGATATTTTGACAATTTTCGACCAGGTCTGTCATCGCAGTGTGGGGACACGTTCATGGGCGGATTACGAGACTCTGAGGCTCTGGGCACAGACATGAAAAAGGTCCCACCGTCTCTCCAACGCAGGACTGGAAACAAGCACACAGTTTTTGTGGTGATTTTGCTTCTTTTTGTTGCAGTCATTTTGTGTCTCTTTGAGGTGATTGTGGTTTTTAGGTAACTTTGTGTCTTTTTTTGTTGTTTTGGGCTCTTTTTATTCCATTTTAATGCCACTTTTTGTGGTTACTTTGTATCTCTTTGAGGTCATTTTTTGGTCTTTTAAGGGTTGTTCTTTGTGACTTTTTTGTCACTTTGCCTCTTCCTCCAGTTATTTTGTGTCTCTCTGAGGAAACTGTGTTTTTTTTAGGTCATTTTGTGTCTTTATTATTAATTAGGTCTTTTTTGTCTTTCAAGGGTGGTTCTGGGTGACTGTTTTGCTGCTTTGCCTCTTCCTGTAGTCATTTTGTGTCTCTTTGAAGTTGTTTTGTGTTCGTACTGGGGAGTACAGACGTCTTTTTCACATTTTAAGTCAATGGAGAAAGTCTTTTTGGGCTCCATGGCATCACGTGATGGACTCAGAAGTTGTAACTGCACGGTTTGGCTACTATTTCGAATTGGCTACAAAGCCCAGTGTTGTTCCTCGGGGCTTGTTGTAACGCATTAGTCGCACTGCAACAGAAGCACTAGGGAGGATCCGGTGATCAAAGATATCTTTATTAGCTCTAAGGGCCAATTTGTTGTACAGCCAGCGGTAACCACATAACCATCAGACAAACAGTAAACGATAAAAACAATATAAAGATCACATTAAGTTATTTAAAAGGCCAGGGCGGCAGGGACAGAGGAGCTCTTAAGTCTGTTGTTGCTGCATCTCAGCAGATTGTATCTGCAGCCAAACAGAAGAAACATTATTGGACAGGAGATCTTTAAATTCCTAACTTTGCACAGATTAGAAAGGTCATTTTAGGTTGAGCCTGCAATTCTGAAATATATATCACAAAACAGTAATTGGTCTATCAATTAAATTAAGAAATGTTTTTAAATAACTAATCACATTTGATTAAAACTGCCTGATCATTAATGACTACAGTTGAGAATAAAGTAGAGGTGTGACGAAAAATCCATACAACATTGTAATTTTGTGTGGAAACATTAAATCAATACACAGAAAAACTATTATTACATTAACTGATATTATATAAATAAAAATTAAACTTTTGGTAGAACAACAAAATCAGTGTCTTATATCTATATCTATCTATCTATCTATCTATATATAGATATAGATTTATAGATATACATTTTGATATAGAGATATAGATATAGATATAGATATAGATATAGATATAGATATAGATATAGATATATTGGATACAGTTTGCTACAATAAAAATAAAGTGGGACAAACAGAATGAAAACTTTATTCTTTTGGATAAAACAAATGGTGATAAACATTTCTTTTTGGAACATTATTTGGCAGTTGAAAGGGGTAATAAATCATCATACATTGCCAAATATGTTATTGTTGCATTAATATTGTATTGTGACTTAAATATCGTGATAATATTATATTGTGGGGCCTCCAATAATTCCCAACCCCAGAATACAGTATTCTTTCTAAAATCTTTTTTCATCTCTTTAGTTTTTAGCCCACTTGCACTCGTCTGTTAACTCTGCACTACAAGTCCATGATCAGGTTAATTATTGCTGAAAAGAACTGAACAGAGTTTACTGATATGATGCCTCACATATTGGCTTTGTGTGCATGTCTGCAAGACAAAAAGCTTGGCACTTAAATCATGAACAGAAAAAAAGCAATGCATTTACATTAAAATACACAATGTGATGCATAATTGCATTAGATTATGTGATTTCAAACAAAGTCGCCACCTGTTAAGTGCCGAGATTAAAGTCTAGCCTTGGACCAGTGCGCAAAGACACTAATGGACATTTCTAAAAGTAGAAACAAATCCATCACTGCAGAAAATCTGATTTTTCTTGGCTCCTAATCGCAATCACTTGATTATGCAGTAACTGGCAGCTCGACAGCACAAGTTTTAACAGCACAACCCTCCTCCACTACCTCCCTGAACACATACCTTATTCAGCCTCACAGTATTTTAGTGCAACGTCTGAAACAACAAAGCACAAACTCCTGGGCTGCTGAGCTCAAATCCAAAGTTGAGATATATATTTATATATATTTGTGCTTGGAGGAATACAAATCCTAGAAAGTTTAACTGCCAGCAGACAGAGCCTTGTAACTCTACGACTATTAAAAAATGTTTTACGATGTTTATCTTGGCTTTTCAGCAAAATGTTGTGAATATAACAAGCTGTAAGAAATCTACATATTTACACAAGGAGAAATTCACTGTGAAAGACCAGTCTCTTCCCCAGCAGCCTCTCTGCAACAGCGGATAATGAAACCGTAATAACAGGGCATCTACAGGCATCAGACAATTCAATTTAATGCTTTTTAGTACTTTTCAGCTTAAGTTTTAACCAAATTTAAGGCTGTGTTTTTTGACAGATCATCTTTTTCTTATTCTGGCATTGCAGGTAAACATAAAAGTACAGCACAGAGGAAGATTTAATGCAGGAATATAGTTATTTTTTAGAGTTTTAGAGTTAAGTTAATCGACATTTTACCAACAGATAATTGCAAAAAGAAAGTAAAAGGACAGTATTAGGTTCAGTGTTAAGTTAAAAAAATTTTACATCAGAAATGTGGACTTTTGAAATAAAAATGAATAGATAAAAATTGCCCCTGAGGTTTTACAATGTAAAATTTCCTTCAAATTCTGACACTTTTTTGCACTTTTTAATAGATCAGTCTTATCGATGATCATTACAAAAAACTGCTGATACGGATAACTGGCAAAATGCCAAATATCAGCTCCAATAATCAGCCAAGCTGATAAACTGTTGACCCCAATTTGTGGCCATCGAAAACCTCACAAATTCAGATTTAAGACTATTTTATGTATTTTAAGGCACAATATTTATAGAATTTAAGACTTTTCAAGACTTTTCAAGGACCTGCAGACACCCTAAAATTGCACAGTATGAGCAGTGAAGTTTACACGGCAGGCTGAAGGAGCGTGGGTGCTGCACATCAGCGGATAACCTCTGGTTGGGACTGAGCGACGCAGGCTGAGCAGCATATCTGACACTTAGAGAGCATCTGAGGCTGGAATTTTCCATTAAGTCTCCTTTTATCTCAAACTTGGCCTGAAAGAGTCTGGATGTGCACTGCACTCGGCTTCAAACACTCACAAAAAAGGCTCGATTCATGTGACACACCTGCACGTGCAGCATCACGTTAAGACATCCAGAGGAGGGGGTCTGACAGGAAACGGTAATATTGTTGATGACACCACCCAAATATAGTCTCTCCTTACGTCAGACTAAAATGTGTCAGGCAAAACTGAGAGAGAGGCGCACTTGAGAACGTGACATACTATGTATAGTCGCAGAGCTCAGCCGATATTAAGTCATTATGGGAATACGCTGAGGTGTGATTTGATTTTGATTAGGAGGCGTTTCAGGGCTTCCTTGATGATGAAAACTATAGAGAGTGTGTACAGAGTCTAATATTCAGAAAATCACCCATGGAAGATATCATTAAAACAATCATATACTTTCTGAGTGGCATGTGTGTCATTTATTTTCTACAAATACTGAGGGTGTAATTTATTTCAACATTTGTAAAGTGAAAATGCCCGCCTGCCCTGTGTGAGTGTGAGTGTGAGTGTGAGTGTGTGAGTGTGAGTGTGAGTGTGTGTGTGTGTGTGTGAGTGTGTGTGTGTGTGTGTGTGTGTAAGGAGCACCCCGCTGTAAGTGCAGAGATTCAAGTCCCATATTTCATGCAGAAACCTCCTATTTTCCTCTCAAGGATAAAAAGAGGAAAACTGGATGTTGATGGGTGAGATGACAAAAAGGGAGACAGACGATGGGTGATACAGAGAGAGAGAGAAAAGGGACCAACAGAGGGTGAGTGATGGAGAGAGATGGAGGAGAGATAGAGGGACAGATAAGAGAGAGGTGATAAGAATGAAAGCAGGGTGCTAAAGGTAAGAAATAAAGCTGGTGAGAGGTACGGAGAGGTGAGAGACAGAGACGGGGACATGACGAGCGCTGGGATAAAACAGAGCAGCGGTGGGCAGAGAGAGATGGACGAGTGCAGCAGCTGTGTGTGACAGAGGCTGGGGGGACAGGGTGGGGAGGACAGCGGGGGACGTCTGCTTTTGATGTGGCGAACACAGATCAGAGACAACATCAACAGAGGCTTCAGAAAACTACTAGCCGGGTGGGCTCCGGCACTCCCCCCTGCATGACAAATGCAGGCGAAGAAAGGGTGTTGAGACGTCTGTAAACGGTTATTATGGGACTACAGAGTGATTCAGAAAGACTGCACAATTATACAGCAGCTCACCAGAGCTAATCTCACATGCACGTTCATTAAAAGATGCAATTAGTGTTGCTACAGAGGGTGGAGCAACATATAATTACTCCTTTTACAGAGTGTCCAAACTTACTGTTGAGAACTTTCAAAGATAGTTTTTGACCAAATTTAGGACAAATCATCTTTTCTTCAAGCATTATGGGTAAGTATAAAGTCGGGCTGGGCGATAAAACTTTAACGATATCAATCACGCTATAACTTTTCCTCTATTGAAATATGAGATGAAGTCAACAGAACGCATTCTAGCCATGTCCGCTCCGCTCTCGTTCTCCACCGGTGTCTCCACCAGTGTCTCCGAATGTCCGCTGGTGTCCCCACCAAATGTCCATTCCACTCTCATTCTCTGCTGGTGCCTCCGCCAGTGTCTCTAAATGTCCGCTCCGCCCTCATCCTCTGCCACTGTCTCCGCTGGTGTCCACTCTGCCCTCATTCTCCGCCGGTGTCTCCACCAAATGTCCGTTCCGCTCTCATTTTCCGTCAGTGTAATAATATAAAATTGTTTTTTTGGGGGTTTTTTTTGCTATATTGCAACACATGATATATTTCTCTACATTTGGAAATCTCCTAAAAACTGAAGTAGAATTCTAAAAATACTAAACTACTACATAAACTACTGTCACAATTCAGTTAAATAAAATGCTGTTAAGTGAAATAAAGTATTATTACATACAGTTGAATTAATGTCTGTTATAACAAAGTTACACAATACTAATAAATTAAATAAAAGTTACTATAAAGTTAAATCAAGTACTGTTACAATAAAGATATCAATATTTCTCAATATTTGAAAATCTTCTTTTAAGTACTGTAGACTACCTAAACACTAAACTGCTAAATAAAATATGGTTACGATACATTTTAAGTAATCAATAGAGTTAAGGTACTTTTATAATAAAGTTCAATAAAGCCCTCTTACAATAGAGTTGAATATAGAATTGATATAATGGTAAAATGAAAAACTGTTACGATAAAGTTAAAACAAGTGCTGTTATAGTTAATTAAAGAAGTGTTACAATAAAGTTAAATTAAACACAACAATAAACAAAGTACTGCAGATATAAAAACACGTGCACCCCGGAGAGGGCGGTTTGGATGAGAAGCTTTTTTTTGTTTTTTGAGAGGGACAGAGCGACAGAACTTAACGCCAAAGCGAGCTTTGTGCTGGTGACAATTTATGCTCGATACGAAAAAGACTCGTGGACTCAGTGGAGGTTAAAAGCTTTCTAACAACCGAAATGTGGACTTTCACGCAGAAGAGCTTGACTCATTTTGACAAAAATAAAAATACAAATAAAAGCTGGATCAATGAAATTAGATAAAAAATGACAATTAAGACCTCACAAATTCAAATTTAACACTATTCAGTGGCTTCAGAAGCCTAATATTCATCTATAAAATGTAAGACATTGAAGGACTGTGAGACATTGACCTGCAGACGCTCTGTTTTTATTTGCTCAGCTTGTTTTTGGGTCCTGACCCAAAAGCGCCGTCTGCTGTACGTCACAGCGCTACAGGAGAGTGTAGCAGCCAGGCCGGGTCAAAGCAGGGTTGTACATTAAAAAAGAGCCAACTTCATCAAACCCAGCCCTCCACCATCTGTGGTGTCCTACCAGGGGACCATAACAAAGACACACACACCCTGTCAGGGGAATGAAAACACAGATGCACACTTCCTGTGGAGATTAAGAACTGAGGCCAGGCAGGGCGCCAAAACTCACCCCGCAGAGAGAGGGCTAGTGTAAATAGGCTGCACCCTGTCTGCATTATTTAATAAACCAAATCTGAGAGAAATGTTATAAATTTAAATCGGATTCAAAATGATTCAGATAGGACAAATTGCACATCTAATTTGGACTAATTGGGTTGTGCTGTCCTGACGTTAGCCTAGATCTCGCCACTCTCAACAGTATGCATTAGATAACATTTTCTCAGCGGGATGAAATCTGTCCAATAGCAGCGTGGCACGCTGAGGTTCTGTAAGGCCATGCCGGCGCCCGCACCGGGCCTCCGAGCTCCTTGGACGTGTGAGTGTGCACGTGAGGAGCCGAGGGGAGCTGTAGGAAGCAAGCGAGGTCCGAGCCCCCTGTCCAACCCCTGACGACGAGATAATTACGATAGATAGGAGCCCCGTGAGGCGCGCTGTTCCCAGCCTCCTCATCTAAAATGGCAGCTAGGGTAACACCCAGCGGTCCCACACCTCATAAACTAAAATTAGGCTACAGCTACATCAGTCAGCCAGTGGTGGAAGGGTTGACTAGGGACGCACGCAAATGGACACAAGTGAACAACACACGCAGAGAGGCACATCTGACGAGGCTGGCACAATAACCAAAGCTCTCCTTTAATGCATAATCCACGACAGCTATTGAGTAAAAGGCTCCGACATTAAAAATAACACATTTAGCAGCTCTGTGTAACCGAGCGAAACCGCAGGAAAGTGAGTGAGAAAACAGGCTTTTTTAGTCAGGCTCGGTTTCACGCCTCACTTCATGTTACAGCACAAATCATCACCTGATGTTTTTGGTGTTACCGTCATCATGCATTCATTTAAAATGTGACCCCGTCTAACCCGTCTGAGCAAACGTTTTTTTTAATATTCACTCACGGGAAATGAGGATCTCCAACTGCTTATGAAAGCACTACATCTCTGCAATATCTCAAAATGATCTCGAGTTTCATTTAAATAAACCAGACGAGTACTTGAGATCCTGAGAATTTAGATTTATGGGCTACTAGACACAACATTACAATAAAACTTCACAGAATACCATATCATAATAAATCAAGACCATATCCTGTTCATTACTGAATTTTCTTTTATCTTGAATGCTGCCTTGACTCGGATGACATCCAGAGCACTACTGTATGTGCAATACTGTAAGTGAATTATTCTCACTAGTCTAACAGGGAAAGTGCTTTGCTGACTGCTGAGTCATAACAGCTGCAACAGTAAAAAAAAAAAAAAAAAAAATACTGAATCAGTGGCTCATAAAAAGTATTCTAACTATTCAAATTCCATTTACACATAATTTTTCTGCAGACTTCTTTTGGAGCCTCAGAGGCAAGACCAAACATAATTTCTTTGCTCAGTGTTTATCTGGAACAGCTGTTCGGAGTTAGAGCATAAGATAAATGTTGAGAATATGACGGTTTTCATCATGCAACTTGACAACGATTGCCCAGGTACTCGTTGTTTGACCATGTATGGCCTGACTCAAAAAAATCTCAAAGTTACAGCCTGTGTTGGATCTAAGAAGGACCACGAATTATTTGTTTTAGTTTTGAACATACACTGAGTTTTGTGTCTTTGTTATCTTGCAGAAACAAAACTTTATGACTTGGCAAATCAGCAACAGGCTGTTAAATATTAGACAACATAACAGGAGAAAACTGACGGTAAAACAAACTGTCTTTGCACTGCAGCACTGAGCACAACTTTGCAGCTGTTAGGTGTATTTTTTAATGTTTTTCAATGCCGTTTTGACAGAGTTTGCTAGCAGCGTCTCTGCTCTGTAGTGAGCAGAGAGATTCCACCAAAACAGATTTTCTCATCTGACTGTGGGTATGAAAAAAGTAGTTTTCCCCAAACCTTAAACTTCACTTGTAAGTGCTTTGCTCAGGGGCACCTTGAGATAAACACACATGCATCATTCTGCGACCACAGGCCAGTATTCTGTCGGTGCACACGTCAAAACATTAACATGTAAACTCCGCGTCATGACACATGCTACTCCCATGTGTCTCGCCAGTTTGACATCCTTGAGTCCGTTATTTGTAAATGTTTTTCAAACACAGCCTCTGGTGTCCGTTTGAGCAGAGATGAGATTATTTTCTCGTCATCTTTAGCTGTGGCCTTTCAAAGAGGAAATTAAGTTGAGGATTATTGTTTTCACCTTTGGTTTCAGAAATCTGCATTTCTGTTGCCTCTTGGGCCTTAAATTTGTCATGTTTTTGCCTTTTTTTGGGGACAACAGTTTGTGATTTACCAAATGCGGAACCACATGGACTTAATTAATTTATCTTCTACTATAAATCCATATTTTTTTTTTTTTTTACTATTTTCCAAAAGTGCGTTATGTTTTTTTAAGGTGCTGTAATTCTTTATACGTTGTCATAAATACAATAATTGGTGCAATAATTCAACTACAGCAATCCTCCTGTACACTGTAGTATCACGCACACTTTTACTTTTAGTTTTATACACTGTATTGTAGCATAAAGCGCATAGTTTCAGATTTTTACATACTTTACACACTCAGCACATTATTCATTTATAAATATTCACACACTAGTGATAATTGTTTTTATTGTGCTGCTACTTATTTCTACTTTCTATAATTCTCTATATTCTTATCAGAGTGACTGTAACGACCACATTAACTGATGTGAACTGGTGAAGCCAGGTGAGAGGTATTATTAGTAATATGTATCAGATTGTAAATCTACTTTAGTAATGAAGACGATGTGTGGGTTAAAATCAAGGAAGTGGGTTTGAAGGCCCAATCCCCCCAGACACAGGCCCAATCCCAATGGCCTAAGCCCTGGACCCCCCAAACTTTACTCACATCACCTGTTAAGTGCCTGAGCGCAAATGGCTGCAAAGGCTTGAAACTAGGGATGTCCCGATCACGTTTTTTGCCCCTGATCAACTTTTAATATTGAGTATCTGCCAATATCAAGTCCCGATCTGATACTTTTGTTTTCCCAGATAATAAAGCTGCACAGTGAACACACTGTAAGCAATCGCTTTTAATTAACAGCCAGTCTTCAACGCTGAATACAGTATTTGTCTAAAAGAGTTTGGTACTGTAGTTAGCAATTCAGGACAGTATGCTGCTGTTTTAAAGTACAGGACACTACAGTGTTTTATGAAAAAAGGGTATTGCATGGTGAATTTGGAGCTCTGGATTTGCCTCTGTCCCTTTATGAGTCCAGTTTCTTTCTGTGGTGCAGCCTGTGTTTATTAACCTGAATGATCTGTATTCTGTTGAGTGCTGATTTTTTTTGTCAGCACGTTTTGGTGAGGATTACCCTTCGTTAAAAAAGAAGCCATGCTCTTCGCAGTGGTCGGTGTGGCTGTCGTAAACTGTGCACCGGTCTCCTCTGCTCTCCCCTCTGAGCAGGGCGGAGACGCACCATGCGTTATAGCTGAGAGCAAAACACAGGACTTTCAAATTCAGTGCTCATAATTTCGGAAAATAACGTAAATAAACAGTTTCATACTGCGTTTTTGATTATGGTGTTGGGTGTTTTGCAGTGTACAGGGCTCAGTCGCTGCTTTTAAAAGCAGCAGAGAGGAGAGACAGACAGCTGAGTGGAGCTGAGGTGATGAAGGCCGCGCTCCATGGTGAAAGTAAAATCATCTGTGTGACAGCTGACATTAAAAAAAGGATCGAATCTCACTGTAAACTAAATATTCCCAATCCCCACTGGTCAGAGAAAGCCTTGATTGACCCCCGATCTGATGTTTGAGAGCAGATAGGGACATCGCTATCAATGATCCATGTGTTTACTGACCTGATTATGTATTCATTTAACTTCCCTCAGATTCTAGGAACTTCACACTGGCCTCGTGCACACACAGAAACGTATTTTCAGTGCTGTCACACTGTACTACTGCTTCAAACCCACACTGCTGGGTTTGTGTTAGAAGAAAAAAACAGGAGCAATAATGCATGTTTGCAAGTCAAACATGCTGTAACATAGCTGCCTGTATGATGGTAGCATGCTCTGTATTTTACCCTTGCTCGGCCTTTATACAAGTCTGTTTAATTACACATGAACATACAGTACACGCACACTGCTGTCACACAGCTGTGTCCGGGTCTCTAATCTAAACTGTACATACAACAAAGTGTCATCACGTCCTCTTATCTGTTTGTCTTGGATATTTGCCTTGACTTAAGTTACGGTTACAAGAGTGAAGGCACCAAACAGACAACTCGTATCTGTCTACACACAAAGAGCCCTAAACTACTGACTGACTGTTGATAACAACATAACAATACAGAGATTAAATTGAAAAGTAGGGATGTCCCGATCCAAGTCATTTGATATTGAGTTATCTCATTTATCTGCCTATAATGAATCCTGATCCGATTCTTGTGTTTACCTGGATAATACAGCTGCACAATGCACACTTAAAGTACTTTAAAGTTATTAAAAGTCAATCCAGAATTCTATATAATTTTATTTTTACAACATAACAAAGTAAACAAACTGAAGATATTTTTTAGATGGCTCACAACAACAACCAACAACCACAACAACCAAAATCTGTTCAGATCGACGTCCCTAAAGCAAAATTTCATCAAATGAGGGTCCAGAACCTAATGTGTATCAATTAGGCCAAGTCCTTACAGACGCAGGTACTATTTTGAAACAAGGATTTCCCTCTCTGTCCAAATGAGAGTGTAAGAAACATTTGGGTTGCTTTCAAGAGCATGCCAAACATAAAGGGGACGATATAAAAGGTACCCTAAAGCCACACAAACAAAATAACGAGGATTTTGGCTCATCAGAAGCCTGCAAAAAACGATTACTGGCAGGCTACCTGGAGCGGTGACCTCTGTAGCTCATTCTGAAGTCTCTTAATAGAGCGGAGGAGCAACTGTACATTTTTGTGTAAAATGCAAAAAGTCTTGTCAGCAAGGTTAGGGCCAGCGCTATTTTGGTCATGTTGGCCATTGCATAAAGATGTTGCCTCATTTTTTGATGCCTCACAAAGGAAGTAACGGTGTGCACTCTGATGTCCAAAGCAGAAAACTCTGTTTTCCCTGTCTACATGTCAACACTGAGAAAAGAAAAAGCAAGGTTTTAAAGTATGTGTACGTGTGGACAAGGCCTCAGACACAAGAACATGGGAAAATAATGTCCAGGTCGAAAAATACAGAAGTTACTTTTTAACACTGTCATCCAAATCCTGAATTACATGATGGCAAACAGATTAATTTGGCTGCTGGATTTTATGATCGGTTCATTAATCATTCATCGCAGCAATCACTTATTGTATATCATTTACTCGCCCAGTCATGGAAACAGCAACACAGTCCTCAACTGTTATGTATCTTTTGCTGGCAAACATTTTAATCAAAGACAACAAATAATGCAGAATTTAGACACATCGACGACTTGTCATGCTCCGTGTAGTGTAACATTACACTCGTATTCTGTCAGATGTTCTCCGGTGCGTCTTTTTCCTCTGGAGATCACATTCAGCCCCTGACAGATAACACTGATCATTTCCCACGCATCGCCTCCCTCTGCCAGCTCCGTCAGCCGACAAACAGCTTGTTTACATCAACGCACGGAGCAAAACACTGACACTGTGAGGGTGAGAGGTCAAACCCCACCGGGGCCAGTCTTTCTAACAATGCTTCTGTAGCACTTGATAGGTCTCAGGCAAATTGCATATGACTGTGCAATATGTTCGAAAGCAGCCTCACAAATCTGCTGCCAAAGGCTTATTTAAAAAGTGAATCCTGAAAAGGTTGGCCTGTCATTAATTCATGTGTCTAATAATTTAGGCCACATTTTCATTTTCTGATACAGCAATCTTCATAATAACGTAAGTTCCATTTAGTTGAGTGTTTAATAACATGAACTTTACATTTACATCTGATAATAATACTATTGCTACCTGTGAGTGGATTTATATGGTGCAATAACTGAAAGTTTCCTCAATAATTCTTTTTACTTGCCTGTCAACATTAAATATCTTTTCTAAAGCATGACTCACTACAAAACTAAAATAAAACAATTATAATCATAATACTGCCGCATCACATTATATTGCTATTAAAATTGCATCCTAAGAATTAAAAATTAAACAGCGCTTTGGCAGCGAGTTTGGAAAGAAAGCTCTGACGCACATGGCTGCTCCCGACCCCCGTTGTTTTTGGATGAGGAGAGAAAAAGAGATGGAGTGAGGTTTGGGGAAAGAATGAAAATGAGATGAAGAGGGGAGCCTTTGATGGTCTTAAGTTCAGTTTATCTATCGATGTCACGCATTAAAGCTAGAGACAAAGTTATACATGACCAATCTGCTGTGATAAGAGACCCAGATATCTGTTTGGTTATCTGGCCTGGTGTATACAGTACGCGTTATTTCACTGATATTATTTCACTGCCTCTGTATTGACTAACGTTGCACACAAAAGTAGATTTTAATTTCACTGTTGGAAGATTTACATTCATTAAAACGAGGATGTCTCTGCAGTAAAAAGACGCTGATACTTTTGAAATCTGTGCTACATGACAGAGAAAAGAGAGGAAAGGACAGACTGATGACGAGTTAGAAAACCTACAACTACCAGAATGCACTGCACCGCTCAAGACCAATAAAAGGTCCAGCTGGTGGGTGACAAAATGCAAACTCGTACCTTTGAAACAACGGTGGCCAGCAAGAAGCAATTACATATTACATTTGAACAGTAAGCTACAACATGTTTCTGAACACATTTGAACTGAGAAAAAGGCAACTCAGCAACCGAATTTTGGTTTATATTTGATCAGCACTGCTTAGTTTTACTGTTTGATCTCAGTTTTTTCGGCCTGTTTTCACTGTGCAGGAGGCAGTGTGGCGTCCTCAAAAACTCTTTCTGTTACAGCTAAACACCACTCTAATGTGTTTATAAGAATAATTAAGGCAAGAAACAGGCGGTGCACCGACATAATCTTGATTTATATTGTCAAGTTTTACTGTTTGATCGAATTTTTGGTTCACGTTTGGGGGGGTGATCTCTCTTTTCATCTAACTCTATACTCTTTGTGGTGGTGGCATGACAGGTGGCAATACAAAACAGCAGAAGTACTGTCTGTAGTTTGAACATTTTGCATCATTTTGCATCATATCGTTTTACAAGTTTTAGCTAAAATACGACAGAGATAATTAGACATATCTTGTTGTATTCAGCTGCATAAACTTGTGAGGTGCTCCTGCAAAACCCATCTGCAGAGAAGATGGGGACAAAAAAAGTGAAGCACCTTATAAAATCTACTGCAATCAAATACAGACTATCGCCTCAAAATATACTTTTCATAGAATTATCGCCTTTTAGGGCTAAGCTCAGGCCCAAAAAATCAGGCCTAACCCTAAATGAACCCACGGTTTCTGTCCAATCCACGGTAGCAGTTTTGAGTCTGATTTAAAATTCGAATTTGTGCTGTAAAAATAGTCCTGAAGTATATTATATATGTAATATTTTTAATATTACAACATGTATCACAAGCTAAGGGCCGGAGTGTTTCCTTGCACCACTTCTCCTTCTTCTCTTCCTTCTGTTAATCTATCATATCATGCATGACAGGTTCAGTAACAAAGGCTGCGTTCCTCTGCGCGTCTACTCTGACATGATTCAAAGACAAACTGGGGGCGCCGAGTATCTCATGGCAGAGCAGGCGTCCCACGTACAAAGACCAAGTCCTCGGTGCAGCCGCAGGTTTGACTCCAACCTGCAGCCCTTTGCTGCAAGTCATTCCCTCTGTCTTTCACACTTAATCTGTCCTATTATTAAAGGCAAAAGGCATCCAAAAAAATCATTTAAAAAGAAGAAAAACTGAAAATTAACGTCACAAGTAGAATTACCTGCAGGACTTTCAGGTTGAATTATACTGAACAGGTATTCAAGATAGTGTGGAGTATTCCCAGTATCCTCACTAAGAGGAAAACTAGTTTAGTCAAACAGTCTACGTTATGACCTCTGGCAAAACAACCACCAACCCGGATACACACACACACACACACAAAAACGGACACACACATGAGCAATATCCTGGAAGCAAACTTCAACAGGTTGCCCTTCTGAGGTGACATTGATTCAAGATCGTAGACGGACTACGACATTCTGCTGCTGGCCGGTTTTTGTTCAATTGCATTACGGTGAATTAGATTAAGCTCTGCCCTATCAGACAGAATCCAGTTAGCAGAAGGGTTCATGTTTGCCTATACTTTAATGCACACATCAGTCACACACACCGCTCGTGACGCGAGACACAGAGCAGCAACACAATAAAACTGCTTCTGTTTACACTGGATAAATCTTTAAAAGTACTAGTCTTTAATTCAATGAGAGCCCTTAGCAAGGAAAACAGTGTTTTTATTACACCAATAAGACCTCTGATCTATGAGCAAACAGCACATGTTGCCGTGAAATCAATGTTACTATCGCCTGCACCTGTTTTCACATTTCATTTAGCCATTGAATAGAGTGAGAGAGGACGGTGATCGCTGAGTAAACATGTGCTCACCTTAACAAGGATGGAGATCCTGTGTGCCTTTGTGCGACCCGTGTGAGATCTCACTGGCTTTCGCACCTCCGAAACTCAACTGAAGCCGAATGTAGCCTGCCAACTTGTGGGCTAAGTGTTTCTACACAAAAAACTGACATGCAGCAAAACCGTTTTTGAACAATTTGAGCAAAGAGAGCTGCAAAACTGAGGAAAGACAGAGCAGAGGAGTGAGTGGGAAGAGCTGGAGTGTGAGACCAGCCGCTAATCACGACTGAAATTCCCCTTTAGCTTGTTTCAGTTGATCCACATTTGGGCTGCACTCTGCTTGCTGACTGTTGAGTGTCAGCTGAGGTTTCTGTGGTCCCTCCAGCTGTGTGACTTTCTGTGTGTGTGTGTGTGTGTGTGTGTGTGTGTGTGTTTGTCTTTGTCAACGCCCGTTTGTGTTCATGTGTTTTTCGACTCATGCATGTTTAAGTCTGTTTTTGTTAGCATACTTAGCCCAAAGAGTCACTAAAAGGAGCGTGTTTAACTACTATTCTGAAGATTGTGTCAACCTGCAGGTCTGACAAGTTGAGTTGTGAAGACAAGATTGCAAATTTTAATTTCCACACAGTGCTGTAAAAACAGGAAATTCAAAATCAAGGCAAAATTTTAGGTCCCTAAACCACTGGAAAAAATAGGACCCGGTGGCTCTTCTTTTAACTTATTACAGGCCCATTTAAAGGAACACTTCACTCACAAAATGATCCTTTGTAAATCAGTTACTCACCCCATGATATGTTAAATTCATGAGGAAAAGTTTGTTTTTATAGTGTTTTTGTTTTTATATACAAATAGGGAACATAATCATAATAAACTGAGGTAAATGGGGACCATGTTTAACAACAGCTAAAGTATTTAAAAACATGCATCTACGACCCTTACACAACTCCTGCAGTATAATCAAAGTCTCATTTACCCAGTTATGTTATAGGACCCACGGGACTCCACAGCAGTATCGATAAACTCAAACGTTATCAATTTACTGGTTTTGAAAAAAAGAGGAACTGGGTTTAATAGAGTTTTGATTCCCATTCCTACTCCAATATGTCAAAGTGGTTTTTGGAAACTTTTACGCTTCCCTCTTGAAGGTTCCTCAGTCTTTAAGTAACTTTATGATCACACGTTGATGGCAAACTTGTGTGCAGAATTGTTGGGCAGAGATACAAAGTCATAGCTAGTTAACAGAGATGAGTAAAAACAGCTGGCTGATGTATGCTTTTTTGGGGAGGGGTTATGTGTTGTTATATCACTATTTCTCTGGGACTGCAGATGAGGAAGTATTATGCTGTTGAGGGAAGAATGTCTTTTTCCAGGCCAAATGACCCTCTTCTTTGCCTTTTATAGATGAGGATCACCCAGCTCACTCACGCTGCTCGGTCCCGGGTTACATAATTAACTTGAGCCTGGGATACTGGAAACTGGCTGTCTTTCAGTCAAACACACTGGGGTCGGACGGAGCATATGTGCACATACAAGCACTTACCACACATGCACAAATATCATGCATACCGTGTAATAAAAATGAGATTTTCCCACCCATTCAAATGCAGCATTCAGACCCCCCTCAATTTCAAACACAAGACCTCTGTCGGGTCAGTTTCCAGGGTTCGCTCCCACTGAACAGCCAATGAAGATGTAAATTAGCTCATAAAACGCACAACCATACTGGGACACACACATCCACATGCTCAAAGAGTTCTATATATAGTCATCCACATCCACCGTCCGCCAAATTGAGTTACACAAAGAATTTAACACATGGCCTAATGGACCGAGCATCCACCTAATAAATGATGGCCTAAAGCCTCTGCCAAATGGTGGATATTAGCGTGTGAGTGTGTGTGTGTGTGTGTGTGTGTGTGTGTGTGTGTGTGTGTGTGTGTGTGTGTCAGAGAGAGTCTGCTGACCCGAGGGCCAATGACTACCCTCTCTGAGGGAATACTGAGGCCCCTCGGAGGGAACGCAAGGGAAGGAGGTGAGAGCAGGGTGAGGGCTGTCCCCGGGTTATCGGCAATCCTAATCAGAGGTATTTAGAGCACTGCATGTTTGACTGTGAGTGTGTGTGTGTGTGTTTGTGTTTGTGTGTGAGTGTTTGAAAAGGCACTTAGTCAGGGAGTTCCCTGGATGTAATGAGGTAGAGGGGCCGGGCTGACGCATTAGCACACTTAACCCCCGAGCCTGCAGCTGGGACACAGCTCTGTGGTCGAAACCTCAGCGTTGTCTCAATTACAACTACTGTTATTAGCAATTAGAACTGTGACACAAGGAATAATAAATAAGTTATTTGGGAAAGAAAAAATACAAGATAGTGGGAAAAGCTTCAAATAGATATGAGAGGGTGTTAGTGTTTTTTTGTGTGGTGGGAAAAGGGCTTTACGTTGTTTTTAAGTAGCTTTGTATGGGGAAAAGGCATCAAACATCCATTTTCCACAAAAAATAGCACTTGTATGGGAGATTTTAAATAGTGGGAAAACCCATTAGAAATAGGCACTAAAGTGCTTTCCCACGAGTATTCGTCCTTGGGTGTGTTTTTTGGGTGGGTGTGTCAAAGTCAACGTCACATATGGGCCAGAAAACAGGGTTAGTAAACAGCAGAAAGCAGCATGGAGGCCAGTGAAAATGCTTCTTCTTATTAATACCTGTTTTTTTAATAAGGTATCTCAAACTTGGTGCGGACTAAATTTGAACAATGTTTGTGTCATGGTTCCTGCATCCTCCTCCCCCTCACTGCCAGTAAATTTCCATTCACCTTCCTCTGACCTGCTCTACCTCCTAGCCACGCCCACTGCTGCAGCCTGCTCTCCCACAGCTGCAGCTCATCACCAACCAACCCGGTATTTAAGACACTCCTGTTCACACACTCATTGCCAGATCGTCCTCTGCAGCATGCACGTCTTTCCAGCACTCTCCGTCCAGATTCTCCGTTGCCGACTCTGCCTGTCCCTGACCATCTCTTCTCGCCTGCCTCCCTGTGATCCGACCTGCCTTCTGTCCCCGACCACGAACTCAGTTTCGGCGTTCCTGAAATCTGACGGATTCCCCGGTAAAGACCTCTCTGCTCAGACTCGACGATTCTTCCGCCTGATCCCTGCTGGTGCTGCTGTTTCCGTGGACGGACCTCCCGGTAACCGAACCCCTGCCTGCCCTCGACCACCCCTCCGTTCGATCCCCGACATCGCTCTCACACGTGTTGTCGGCTCACGGAGCTACGGGGTTTCCTCGCCACCGGCTACAGCGGGTACGAGCTTCGTGTCTTCGTTACTGGTGATCTCCAGAGACATTGTTTGGGCTCACAGCTCGAAGAACGAACTTTCATTCTGTGTCCAGTCTGCCATTTGTGTTGGTATTAATAAAAGTTATTACCAAGCGCCAGTGAAGCGTACTGTTCTGCATTTGGGTCCTCCTCCCGCCCATTACAGTTTGAGCTCTGCTTGGACAGAGACGGGGTATTTTTTTGGTGACCTGTCATTGTATCGTGCTGTAAAAGGGGCTGAAATTATTATTAACCTTTTATTATCATATTTTCATCACACCCTGCGATTGTCTGGTGACCCCTCCAGGGTTTACCTCGCCTCTTGCTGGGATAGGCTTCAGCCAGCCTTTTACGAGGACAAGCGGTTAGGTACAATGAACGAATATTTCCATCAGTGCTGATTGTAGCTGATTGGTGCTAGAGCTGATAAATACTGATGACTATTGCAAAGTCACTTGACACAGGAGTAAAGGCCAATTGTGGGTTTTCCTACTTAAGACAAAAGGAAAATATGAGAGGTTTTTTTGTCCAGTGGGAAAGGGGCTTTACTTTGATTTTAAGTAGCTTTATATAGAGAAAAGGTTTTGAATACCCATTTTCCACCAGAATTAGCACATGTATGGGATAATTTTAACAGTGGGAAAGGTGTTTTTTTCTTGTATCACAGTCATCATCACATATGGGCTGGTAAAAAAACAGTAGTAAGCAGCATGGAGGCCAGTGAAAATGTTATGGTGTTACTTCTTTTTAATATCTGTTATTTATTAAGCCTCTCAAACTTGGTGCAGACTAAATTGTGAACAATGTTCGAGCTCTGTTTGGACAAAGGCAGAGGGTATTTTTGGCAGCTTGTCACTGCAGTGAATGCCATTCGTCACCTTTCGCACTAAAGACAAAAGCCAGATGTTAGCAGGTGTTTGTGGATTTTTTGTCCAGTGGGAAAGCAGCTTTTCAGTTATGTTTGAAGTAGCTTGGTATGGGAGGAGAAGGAGTCTAAATATTACTTGAAATCCTCAGTCTTTGCACACTGATGAATATGTGTAACTGAAGCCACCAAATGGAATATGGAAAAGATAATTTTTCATGAGGAGATGGTATCCGTGTCTGGTTAATAATAGAAACATCCCACCGGAAAACTGGTATTAGAAAGACTTAAAAGTCTACCTTATACTGTTGATTTTAAAAAAGTGTTTTGACATACCAGGGTTGAAATATCTTCTAAAAAAATTGACTGATGTGGTTGTGACTGACGGTTGTGCAGCCTGTGCAAACAGCAGTATAATTTCTACTCTGACAGACTGATTACTCCAAAATTAATCTCAACCGCTTCTGAACTAGACTCACCTTTCTTTTGTTTTAGCTCTCCTTTGATCAAAGCTCCTGCTTAGGAAGTAACACTGAATGTGTTGTTGTGTGAACAAAAGTATCAGTTAATTTGCACAAACTTTGATTAATCTTTTTACTATTTATAGAAGTATTTCACTGCTGGAAAGATGGCCTGTTTTTATGCAGCTGAAAGACACAAATACTTTTAAAAAGTGGTGCTATGTGACCAGAGAACAGGAGGAAAAAGGGCTGTTGCATTTGCTTTTACTCAAGCGGTACAAAACGTACAACTGGCAGGATGCACTGTGTTGCACCGGACCAATAAACACTCCTGCTGGTAGGTGACGGCAATCTTGTGTGACAGTTAACCCTTTCAACCCTGGACAAAATCAGTTTTCTTGTGCTGTATTTAGATGCCTTTCAGAAGCTTTTAGACCCTTTGAGACCTGAGCCGGTTGGTTTGATTTCTCTTTATAACATGGGAAAAAAAGGCAATGACTGACTTTTCAAGAAATGTCCCACAAATTGCAAGAAATTATGTTACAAGTTAATTGACTAAAAAAAGAGGGGATGATTATTAGAAAATTATCCAAATATTTAAATTAAATTAAATTAAAATGTATAATCATAATAATATTAGATTTAAAAATGTGTTACAGAAAAAAACCTAAAACATATATGAAGTAATAAATGATATATATGAAATAAATACTTTTTATTTTCAGTACTTTTTTAGGCCATTTTCTTGTTTGTTTGTTTTTTTTAACTTTATTTTGTTTGCATATTTTCAGAAAAGGTTCTTGCAACTTTTACTATTTTTTTTTCTAATTTTTGATACATGTCTTGTTAAGTTGCTTGTTGTTTTCCCCTTTTTTTGAAAACAATCAAACCAATTTGCTCGGGTATTTCACAGGGTTTAAGAATAAGCTAAAACAGGTTTCTGAAAACATTTTAGGTGAGAAACAGGCAACGCAGAAACAAAATCTTGGTTCATACTTTATCAGCACTGCTTAGTTTCACTGTTTGATCCGAGTTTGGGAGAGAGGGATGGCTCTCTATCCTTTGATCCACTTCTATACTCTGCGTCCGTGGTGCGGACATAAAGAAATGCAGAGGTGCATTTGACAGATGTTTATCTCAGTGCATGTGAGATAAACCGGAAGATCAGGGTGCTGGGACAATGAAAGGAAGTTTACTTCATTTACAAAAACTACAAATATTATTATGACATAAAACTGATTGAAAGTCTGCAAAATTAATACAGAGCAGTTTATATTAGCACTACATAACTGTCCTCCTAACAGAATCAGTTGATACAGAAGACGGCTACCCATGTTATAATACTCCCGGAGGCATGTGAGGACACGATGAGGATCTAACTCGAGGATTAGTCTAATCTTGGCATAAATGGATTGATGTTTCACTTGGAGGTGATGAAGGTAGGTGCAGCACAACCTGCAAAAGCTGGTTAATTTGAGCATTGAAGTTAGGTAACTGGCCCTTGCAGAGCAATGCCTGCAGAGTGGAAACACCAAATTATCCCAAAATTACTATGTTACATCACAGAAACAGTGCTGCACTGTGCTGTGTGTGTGACGGTCTCATTTAGACCAGATTAGGAGGTCGAAGGTTTGGTTTGCCCAGCTACACATACCCTGGCGAGGGCTCTCTGGGACCGGGTTTGCCCAAAAATGGTCAAAAATACTAAAGACACACACACCCACACACAACATATTCCGATTGACCTGTGTGAAATGATGAGAAGCCTCCGAAGTTCATTTGAAAAGGATTCAATTTTCCTCAGATAAAAGTAATCGGCTTGGGGTTTATTGTTTGTGCTGGTTACTGCACCTGAGGCGCTACCAAAAGGAGATTAAAATGTTCCAGATGAACGGATACTCAATGATACAAACTCCATCTCAGAGGAAAATTGTCACATCTGAAATGCCAGCCGAAGATGCAGCGTTACACTCATTCTCCTCACTGCTGGTCATCTCTGCGGGGGGACACGGGGGAACCCAGCAAAGGAAGAAGCACAAAAAATGAGCGATAAATAGAAGCTTGAGAGTCTGACACGAGGGGAACTGGGCAGGAGGACGACAGTGGGAGGGTGTAGAGTTTGCTCAGAAATATGGGGTTTCTCCAATTGCCCAAATAAGTACCTATTAAAGCAGAATTTGTGCCCAGCTGAGCTACCGAAGTCAGCCAGGAGAAAGGAGCTGTGGAAATAGAACATGTCCATATAGAGAAGGAGCTGTGCAGAGAGGGTGCAGGAAAGGAGCAGGAAGGGGGCAGGGGTTAAATGCTTCCCCAGAGTGTGTGCTTTCCACTGGTGTAAGCCCAGTGAAGAGTCCCCGAGTCCCGGCTGACTGACACAGCCTGAGGGCCCTACTGTGAGCATGATTGAGCACAGGCAGCTGAACTGTTGCCCGAGGAATTACAGCTTTTAAATCGGTTCCACATTCAAGTGCCATGTTTACAGATGTTTGAAAACACTAATGATGAGAGACTGGAGATTTCCTATCAGGCTTTGCAGCTTCAGTCAGTCTTTCCCAGCCGGCGAGGTTTTGACTCCTGGACTGACAGAGAAAAGAGAGACGACGGAGACAGAAAGAGGAAAACCTGTCTTGACAAACACCCCACAGATGTTGCTCCTCTCTGACACCACTGGTCTCCATAGCAACCTGCCGGCCAGTAATAGCCTCCAGCTCGCCTGGCTGCAGCGGCGTCATGAAGACGCACACACAAACACACACATGCATCATGCACACACACACACAAATCGGCAAATTTCAGCCTCTGAATGGGATCCCAGTGTGTATTTATAGAGACAGAGGGACTCACCAGCCCACCCAACCCAACCAGCGCCTTAGGCCTGACCAGAGAACACACATATCTAAACAGAGACCATTTTACCCTAACATTAAAAGCCTCAGACACACAAACACACAAACACACACACACACACACACACACAAACACTGCCACAAAAACAGGTCCACCAAGTCCCTCGATTCCAGTAAACAAGCCCTGTAATTGGTGATAACAGATCAACAGATTGCCGGGACTTTTACATTAGAGCTGGCTTGTGTTGTTGTTTTTCCAGGTACATGCAAAAAGCACTGGTGATTTGTTTGCTTAATATTAATGTGCACATTCGTTTAGACATGGAGAATTTATTCATAATTGATGACAACTCTCTCTACCTTTTGTGAGGCACCATCATGAGCACATAACATGGCTTCCTGTAACAAATGTTAGCGCATTCCCACATTAAAGAAGTATTTCACTGCTGGAAAGATGGTCTTGTAATAATTATAGGCTGTCTATGAAGTAGAAAGACTTAGCTTAGACCTAAAGCTTAAAGTATCCATTTAAGACTCTGCACAACATAGTTTTCATTCAGAAGTGAAACTTTTTGCCAACAGGTGTCTTTGAAGGTGCCAAACTAAGGTGCCAGAGTCCCGAAAACAGCATCAAAACAGAGATTTTTTATCAAAAAAAAGTGCCAGTGGAGGATCCTCCCAAAAGAGGTCCTAGATGAGCCCTATATCCTAAAATCTCAAAACCGCCAGATATCCTAGACACATCCAAAATCCCAGAAATGTGCTAAAATCCCAGAATTACCCTAAAATCCTGAAAACATCCTAAAATCTTAGAAACATCAAAAAATCCCCGAAATGCCCTCAAACTCTAGAAACATCCTAAAATGCAACGCAAATGTGCTAAAGAATCTTAGAAACATGCTAAAATCTTAAAAACGGCCCAAAATCCGAGAAACTTACAAAATATTTTAAATGTCCTAAAATCCTTGAAACCTGCAAAAATCCCAAAAATGTCCTAAAATAATAGACAAGTCCTAAAGTCCTAGAAACAACCTAAAATCCTGGATATGAGCTAAAATGCAAGAAATGCCCTAAAATCCTGGAAGTGTGCTAAAATCCTTGAAATGTCCTAGAAACTTAGAAACATGCTAAAATCTTAAAAATGCCCCAAAATCCTAGAAATGCTCTAAAATCCTGAAAACTTGCTAAAATACTTTAAATGTCCTAAAATTCTTTAAAAAACATGCTAAATTCTAGAAATGTACTAAAATCCTAAAAGTGTCCTAACATCCTATAAACTTGCAAAAAAATGTAAAAAGTGCCTAAAATAATAGACAAGACCTAAAATCCTAGAAACATCCTAAAGTCCTAGAAACATGTATGCTGCGACAGCCCTCCGAGCAAAGCAAGTTGAGTATTCCCGGTTAAGATTATTCATCTAGACGAGAAACACACAGATCCTCTGTCTCCTCAGCTGTATATATAACGTGCACCTATCGTTTGCTGTAAACCCTGCCGCCTTCACACAATGCCTTTCCGTGTGCATCAACAGGAAATGATGCTCCAGTCTAGAAAGGTGACAGCAATTTGCAGTTCAGGCCCGGCAGTGAGCTGATGATTACGTAAAGGATTTGAAAACACTGAAAGCCTCTAAACTGTATATGTGGGAGGTGAATCTGAGTGCACTTACCAGGTGACAGACAGAGGGACAGAAAATTGAGGGGAGGGGAAACACTGGAGGACAGCACTGGACCACTCTGAAAAGGAGATTAACAGATGGGAGAAAGAAGAGAGAGAGGGGACGGAAAGTGGGGAATAAAAAAAAGGACAAAAATGAATAAATTAGTGAAGTGTAATTTGCAGACATCCACTATGCGGCTGACTTCATTATTCAGCTTCATCTTGTACACTTACAGTAACATTACAGATGCTTGTAATGCCTTCCGGGGAGAGTCTGACACACAAACACGTCTCCGCACAAGCACGCTCAACACACACTGGGGTGTAATCACGCGCCCCCCTCCCCTCGCGCTCCTCATCCTATTTGGCTTGTGCAGAATTTTAATCATTCCTCTGGCTTCTGCTTAATAAACTTTTAATAGGAACCTGCTTCCCTTAAGAAAGGCTGCCGTCGTCAGAGAGATCGGTGGAAATGAGCTGGCAAATTAGACAAACGGCACCACCTCCGCATCTGCTGCGCTGTAGCTTCAGAGCGGAGGGTACAGTAAGTCACCGAGGATGACAAGAGTCTGCTAAAAGCCTCGAATGTAAATGTGAAGCACAGACTGGGTCAAGGGGACGCACAGAAAGACGGAGAGAAGGAGTGAAACAGGAACAAAACTATAGATGGAAAAGAGGATAATCCTCCACTTGACAAGCCAACTTATATCTTTACGTCCGCACCGAGAACAAGACAGACTCCTTAACATTTCCTGTACTTAGCGGCGACTGCGCTTCTGCTTGTGTCTCTCGTCACCTCATCACCACCGCTCCATCTTGCTGTGCCCAGCGCAGGAGAGGAACTGTGGCGGTAATGGTTTCTATACACAGACACTTTGCAAGATAAACTTTGCAAGACAAGCGTAGACACTGCAGCAGAGAGTTCAACAACTAAGCGAGGAAAAAGTTGCTGTTCTGCAGATTGTATTTATATCTGGGAAAATCTGAGGCTTCTTTTAATGTGGATTTTTCTAAACTAAGTGAAAATAATGTAACCTGTGACTGATCCCTTTGTTCCATCTTGCAGAAGGCTTATCACACATAAGGATATATCTTAAAGAAGAGGAAACAACAATGACCTACACTGACCTTTGTCATCCGAAATGTTTATATACGGACCATACGGCAGCAGTTACCCGATGACTTATCTTTGTCTGGCTTCAGTCTGATAACAAATACACTTATATTGTGAAAAAGACGTAAATCAGTGAATATATATTTTTTAGTGTCACAACGCCCACACAATGACTCATTCCATCATCGAGATTGTCTTGAAAAGCTGTAAGATTAAATTATTTTTTCCCTATTCAAGTTAGCAGAGTGCTAAAACACGATCTCTGGTGGGCTTCACGATGCAGAAGATCCAGGTAATTTTATGCCCAGTAAGTCAAACGTTTTTTTGCTTCGTGCACCAGTGAGCAGCTTTCATGGAGATGACCGCCCCCCTGTCTCCAATGCATATTCAGATGCCTTAATATATTCATGGAGAAAATCTGACTAAAGATGGAAACAGAGTTATAATTCTGTCTGATATCAGGAAACCAAATGGTTGTTTTCTTGTTTAAATATGATTTCAGTTTAATGTCAAGTCTTCTGTTGTTGAAAAGGACATTTCTGAAACCCAAACGCAGTGAAATGCATTTTGCACTCTATCCAACAATGCATGCAACGTAACAATGTTATCCTGGAAAACATTTGCCACTCTCATTTCCATTGTTTGGTCATTTAGACAGCCTTTCTGCCTATTATTTCCTGTGTGACCATTTCCTGGAGGATTTGTGTTTCCCAGAGGAACCATCTTTATAACTATCTGAGTCACGTCAACACTCACACAGCATTGTCCTTTTGCAAAACGCAGACCAGAGTAGCACCAAGGTTATAGATATACTATGTTGAACACCAATGCTAAATGCTGAAAGGAAATTCAAACTATACAAAGGTGAGGTTCTTGATTATTACTCTACTACTACTACTGCTACTGCTAATAATAATAATATAATAAAAAAAAACACACATGATAGCAACCAGTCCCATCTCCATGTGAGGTGGAATTCGGTCCATTAGGCACTTGTTAGGATTTCCTTGAGGGTTTGAATAGATGGAGTGTTTGATGCTCTAACAATAGTGAAAATTGAAATAACGGTGCCTCTCTGTTGCTGTGAATCATTATTATGAAGGGCAGCAAGACACCTCATTAAAGTGTGGACATGAAATACATATTTCACAGAAAGTGATTCACTCCAGGAGGGAATTAAACAGAAAAAAATCAATTAGTAATCAGAAACTGATTAAAGGAGTCAATATTTCTGCAACGGATAATCTCACATTGATCAACTCAATATTGACCATCTGCCTTCTGTCTATCTGTCTCTCTCCTCTCCACGTGGATGGGCCTCTCCCACAGTGGCAGCTTATGCCGATCAGATATTCTACATGTCAAGTGGTCTCACGGGCCGAGAGCTGTTCACAGGCCTCTTCAGCCCGGGGAGAGGATCAGTGGGTGCGCTCTGCACCAAAAAAGGGAAGCCATGTCACATATACACAAACTGGAATTTATGTCCTGATGAGTGTTTTTGGTGAGAATCCAGAAAAAGATACATAGACAGCTACAGTAAGTGGAGAAGACACAGATAAATACACAATTTGTCTGACTTCTGTCTGTGGAAATGTTGCTACGGTGTTTATATGCACTAAATACAGCGTAATATAGGGCTGGGTGATATGGCTTTAAAATAACATGGCAATATTTTAAGGCTATATCATGACACACGATATATGTCTTGATATTTTTAAATATCTTTTAAACTAATGCTAACTACTAAAATACAAAATTATTGAATGACCTGCAGTCATAAAGTTAAATAAAATAGATGCTGTCATATAATAAAGTTGAATACATCAGTGTAACAAAAAAAAATAAAATATGGTTATAAGGAGGTTAAATAAAGTACGTTTAAAATGAAATTTTAAAAATTATTGTAATTAAATAAACCAAAGCAAGAACCATGGTACTTTTATTTTGAAGGCCAGAAGAGTCGAAGCTTTGTTGTGGACTCGAAGCTTCAGGTCAACAGTTGGATGTTAGCGTTAGCAGACAGTTAAAGAGATACCGCAGCGTCTTTAACCGTGAGGATTCATTCACTGTCAGTGAGCAACAACCGAACACACATCACAAAATGTGACTTAAATAGTCACAGTCGGAGCTCTACAAACACAATGCCTCACATGCTCACACTGCCACTCATTAAGTTATAATGTTACCACTGCGCCGTTAAACGTGATGATTTGTTCAATGCAAGATGGAATCAAACTAACAGCTCTCCAGTTCATATATTACTAATAATAGTCAGGGTCTAGAGCTCTGCAAAAGCCCTGCTTTGTGTGTGTGTCTGTGGGAAGCAGAGAGCCGTAGAGAGAGCGAGAGAATCAAAACACCAGTGGCTTTTAAAAACAGCGCAACAATTTATACTCATGTTTGTGATATATTCATTTCATATATCGCATGAAGAACAAGCCAAAGTACCTTGAGCATATTCCATAAATCTTCTTCACCTAGTGTAATGTGTTGTTATCAGTTGGTAATGCTAGCAATATTTTTCTTGGCTTAAACTGGCATTGCTGACAATATCTCAGTTTTTCGACTTGTACTGGTCATTCTCACCTCGGACCTTCAACTCCCAAGATAAACGCCTCCACTATTAATATACACGTGACTGCGACTGCCACTTACACAAACTGTAATATCTGCATGTAACATCATAAATTGCATTTATTAATTTTATTTCTACTACTTTTGTTATAACTTGTGTTATTGTTACCATTATTGCGGTGCATTTCTCCCCCTCTCTTCCCTCTTGCTCTCTTTCCTACATGTCATTTTGTAATTTACTGTAATTTATTTGTTTTTTACAACATCTATTACACATCTGTCCGTCCTGGAGGAGGGATCCCTCCACAACCGCTCCTCCTGAGGTTTCTACCATTATTTTTTCCCCATTATAGATTTCTTTTTGGGGGGGGCTTACTTAGTTGATGTGAGGGTCTCAGGACAGAGAGACGTCATACGCTGTAAAGCCCTCTGAGGCAAACTGTGATTTGTGATAATGGGCTTTAGAAATAAAATTGACTGGACTATTGATCGATTTCTAAAAATAAGCCTTGTCCCCTTCAAACCCAAAAGAACTAGACCAGCAAACACAAGCGCAAAAAGCCATGGAAACTCCCAGCAAGCACCATCATTACCAGTATATAGACTGAAGATGGATACACAATATCACACAAAGGAAGGATGTACTTTGCTACCTGATTGCCTCTCTCTCTCTGCTCTTCCTGTGTGTGTATTTTTAGAGCGTGTTATTCTGAGTAACATCCAGCGGTGCAGTAATAAGACCTTTGATTAGGGCAACAGGTAAGAGGCTGGTAATCTCACCCCCGCCTGCCAGATTTAACTGGTGTAAACAGTGGCAGCTCCAGCATCATCACTCAACCAATGACAGCTCTACAGGGGGGAAACCCACAGCGCTGCTGATTAAAAGGACAGCGCTGTTAACAACCACACACACTCCCACAGGTATCACAGGAGGGGATATGGCAGGGGAAGTGACACTATACATGTCACCTGGAATAGCCTCACCTTAAAATAACGCACACATGCAAACTTTCCCACACATTTAGGAAAAAATGACATTAATTGTAAAAATAAACACGTGTTTTCCTGTCATATATACAAAGTAAATAACCACATTGACTGGAAAGGTGATTAGGATTTCTACAGCTTATGGGAAGCTAGATTGGTTACCGAAATTGAACAAGGACAATTTTATTTTGCCAAGATTTTTATTGTAACAAAAATACGATTTTTTGTCCAGTGAAGAAATTAGATTATTTACGTCCAATACTGGAAAAATAACTATTTTTAGGGCAGAGCACAGAGAAGACAATGAGCATATTATATTTACATATAGGTATCTTTATAGTTTACTGAAAGAAGTGGGAAGTATCTGGCATTTCTGGCCCATTTTCTAGACGATTACGTGTTTTTCATCCTACATGTGAGATCCACTGCTTGGATTCCCATCATGATGAGTCTAAGAAAAGTATTTTATCAATTGTTTAACAAAAAAAAAAAAGGTAGCAATAACTTTGAGATTTTACGATGCAACGTCAGAATAAAGGTGAATAAAATCCACTTCCCATGTCTCACAACTCGGGCCTCAGTTTTAGATCAATGAAGTCGACGCTTTTTAAAACTTTTTAAGGATCTGTGCCGGAAACCCTGGTGACAGCGCTCAAAATGTCTGTTATAAACCAGCTTAGACCTAAGCGGGCAGATTAAGAGCTAAAAGCATATGTCCCCGCCTCAGGAAATCGACCCAACCTGTACCCTGACATGCAGCTCTCTGTGGGGCTCACTGTCGGCTGCTTGGCTGCCGCGAACGGCACCTGTCAGGGTACTGAGAGGATAACGCTCATGTCAGCTGTCTTCCTCCTTTATATTGCTCTTTTGAGAGTCGCAGTGAAGGGGACGCTGACTCTCTGACCGAAAGAGCACTCTGAGAAAACCCCGCCTCCTGTTTACGGTGCAGCTGTGTCCCACAGGGCGGCGGGGTTCCTGAGAGGGTCCGTGTCGGGTCACCAGACTGGAAAGTACTGATTCTGTGGCCAGATAACTGAAGCAGTAAGACCCCAAACAGGGAGGTTAATTCCAACACTGTATCTTTATTTCAGCGTATGAGTCTGTCAGATGGAAAAAAGACAAACAGGAACACGAAACTGTCGTACGTTTACATGCAAAGTCGGGAAACAGGTTTAGCTCGATTAGACCATTTAACTCTTAGGGACTGTTTGGCGCACATTACACTTTTAATTTTTCATTTTTTAAAATATTTTTGGCTGTGTTCATGCATACGGCAAACATTTTGGCAAGATTGTGTATTTTTGTTTGATCTTGGAGTTTCCAGATCAGTTCCTACATTAAATCTAAAATACACTGCGGAAACTAAATTGTTACATTCATACTGTTAAGTGCAAAAACAAATTGACACTGAAACCCACAAAAATGACATTTTTGATCCTGCAGCCATCAAAGCATAAAAACGTACATTGTATTATTTCTGAGCGTCATATTTATTTTTTATCACCTAAAGAAAATGTAAAAAATGTTTCAAAAAAGTGAATAAATGAATTCCCAAAAACATCTAGCTATTCTTTTAAAACTTCTTCAAAAGAGTTGAAATTCCTTTCTGCCTGTCTCGGTTTTCAGATTCTGTATCTGTCCTCAGCTTCCCTCTGTTGTGGTGTGGGTTATCAGCTTGGTTTCCAAACCAATTTTGTTTACTTGGCATGACATGAGTGAAATAAATAAATATATTGCGGGCCACTGCTTTTGTACAAATATTGCATAATCTGCAGCTGCTGTTCCTATTATCTGCAGAGAACTGCTGACATTTATGAAGGCTATTAACATTTTGCAACATTTAGCTGTGTATCAAATATTCTTACTCAGCATAAGGAACCGTGAATTTATCCTAAATGCATCAGATGTGGAATTCCTTAAAAAAAATGACGAACTTATTTTGATGATATCGGCATTTTCTGTAGTGTTTTCTTCTGAAATGTGGCTTGTGGAGAAAAAGAAGAATACGCTGAATGAATTACCTAAATGTTTTTTGCCATTTTTTACAATAAAAAGTGCATTTTTTTAATATAAAGATACATCAGAGACAACACGCCAGCCAAAAGACAAGCACTGCATTGACTGGACTCACATGACTCTCTTAATGTCTCTTCTGTAAAATGTGGGTGAAATGGAAATGGGAGGTAAAGACAAAAGGAGAGGAGTCCTGAGAGAAGCAGAGAACACGAGGAGAGAAAGGCAGTCCGACAGAGAGAGAGAGCTGCACACGAACCAAAACATCTCACATACACTTTGACTTTTCAATTTTTTCTTTTCTCTGTGATGCTGTCAGGAGGCAGCTCCCCGAGGGGCCGAAGAGAGAGGCAGCCAGAGAGAATAAAACCCAGGCAGAGAGAAAAGGTGAGAGGGAAAGTCTTTCTACTTAGTGAGTCAGAGAGAGAGCACAGAGAGAGAACATCACTCTTTTTGCCTCGGAGAATGACGGACCGCTGTCTTTAAGAAGGACAAAATAAGGCCGCACACACTGGAAGAGCACTTCTCCCACTCAAACAATGAGCTGGCTAATTAGAGGATTACATTAGCAGCAGAGATGGAGTCCAGGATCCAGCACAGTCACAAGGACATGTTCTTTACTACCAACGACAGGAAACCATTCAACCTCAGCTAATTATGAGAGCTATTATACATCCTTTCTGTGCATGTATGACACGGAGCATTGCACACATGAAGTCTCTGCAAAACACAGAAGTGCTTCAGTGTCATTCTCATGCAATATGTAAAATCTTTCATGTCGGCTTTCAAACTTAAGTCTTCAGTTGTTACATCAACATCCCATTATGACTTTACTCAAACAGGACAATAACATCACAGATGGGGCTGGGATTCACACACCATATCTGGCATCTGGTGCATCAGAGGCATCGCCCCGCTACAAAACAGCAGTGAGTTGGATAATAATATCTAATAAAGACACGTGTTTTGTGTTCTCTAGTGCCAGACACAAATATTCAACTCTGTTTTTAGATATTTGTTTGTTTGGTAGGTATTCGATTTTCAATATTACGATCAGAATATCGAGCTGTTTTGTTGGTTTTTTTTGAGAAATGACACTAAAGAAATTATAAATAAATATGAATCAACACTGACCGTAACATAATAAATTTGTATTTATTTTTTGATGTATTCTTTTTAAAAAATGGGTAAAATTTTTGGGCGCCCAGTAGCTCAGTTGTACAGATTTTACAGCTAATTCCGACCTCGGTACTTTGCTGTACGTCATCCTCTCTGTCCCCCTTTCACGCTTAAGTTGTACTGTCAAATGGTGGCAAAAAAGCCCGAAAATATCATTAAAAAAAGGGTCAAATCTTATTTCTATCCATCTACTTTGGCAGCGCTTTTTAAACATTACAATGGCAACAATAAAAATCATTTGCGCTCACTGTTAAACGGCGGATCACCTCGTCCTCGGCTCGGACAGTAAGGAGCTCTCGGGCCTCATTGTTTTCTTCTGTTTCGAATTAGCTGCAAACTGCAATCGACTACTTTTTAAATCTCCGTTGAGGGTTGCATGTACAACATGCCATCAAAACACCACACCCATCCTGCCCATAATCCCTTTCTGCCTGCTGTCCCACTGTTTCGGTGCTGTTTGCATTTATCTTTGCGATCTAAACGGTGAGAAAACTCCATCTCCATTCTACGATGGCACCTTTTATATACAACAGCGACGAGGCATAATGCCGCAATATTCCCACTTTCAAAAGGGTTTATGAGACCTGAATGGGGCACGGACACAATACATATTGGAAGTGCTTGAAAGGGTTTGATTTCAGGATTATTAAAGTGCAGCTCACAAAAACTGTGCATAATATCTGATATATAAATAGCAGGGCTGTCCGTGTTATCCTACTGGATGTTCATTTGATAACAGGATGGCTGCATGATTAGGGCTTTCATTATAATCCCTATTATTTTTTGCAAATACTGTACTGTGATCATCATTGTCTCCAAGTAAAGAACAAAACAAACTTCTCCTTTTGCATCCTGCAGTGTGATTCATTATCATGCTGGAAAACAACCAGTATTCAGCCCAGTCTCAGATAATGAAATGAGACAAACTCTTACAAACTCATTACAAGGAGCTGGGCATGAAATGTGTTTGAATTATGTGCTGGCATCACAAAACAACACCAATGCAAAGTCACTGAGAATGTCTTTTGTTGTGGTGGACACAGATAAAGTACAAAAAGGGAGAAAGTTTTCAGAGGGCGGGAGGGAGGGGTCAAACAAATATGGACTTTCAACCAGGAGACTGCTGTTTGTGTCACAAGATATTAATGTGACTTTATGGGCTTTATCTCCTCAGGAAAGGGACTAAATAATGCTCCAAAGCTAGGCTAGATTTTGGCAATGGAAAATCAGCAGGATGATTTCACAGGGGTCCCTTGACCTCTGACCTCAAGAAGTAAAAATTCAAATGGGTTCTGTGGTTACCAAAAAGCCTTTACAGACTCATCTCAAGCTAGTCCCATGCATTTTTTTTTCTTGCTAATCGAGACAATCTGGTAAGAATGACTTTACCCTGTCAATATATAATGTTTTGTAATGCAAAATAATTGAATTAAAAATGCAGTTAATTATAATTAACTTTTGAAATCTTATGATCTTACGATCTTATGTGCTGTAATTGTCATTTGGCGTCATTTAGGGTGAAAAAATGTCCCCCGGCATTTGCCAAAGTAAGATTTACATCACTCCTCTTCTGCTGTGCTTTGATTGTGACTCTTCTCTAAACTTTACATTATTTCCACAGTTTGTTATGATAGCCATCTAATGGAATTATGTCCTAAGCCCCGAGGTTTGTTTAAATGATATGCGAGAAGTGTCTGATGAAAAATGGCTGGGGGCTTTTGACAAATATCTGGCACTGGTCGGAAATCCATGTGAGGGAACTGTTTATCTTTGATACCGTGTGTTTATACTCGGGCCTAAAATTTGTTTTTTTCCCTGAGTTTTAAAGTTCAGGGTGCATTTCTAATATTCTATGAGTTGTAAACTCCTAAGAACGCTCTCACAAAAGACCCCATTAAAATCCACTTTGCCTTTCAAAACATAAGACATAAATAAGACCCGTATTAAATACTTCATGGTGTTCCACTCGGGGATATCTGCATAAAACCAGGCATTCCCCCGCAGCCATTAGATTATGCAAGTCAATAACAAAATAGAGACAATTGCACCGCGCTGTGTTTTCTGCATTTCAACTTAGCTGAGCAGGATAAGTGATAAGCTCAGCAGCTAAATGTTACATAATTGCTTGGACTTGTTATCTGGTACAGTAGTGGGCTGATTTAAGATGCTCCTCTGGCACGTATTGTACACACACACACACACACACACACACACACACACACACACATCTCTCTCTCTCAGACAGACAAGAGCAGTGCTGTTAAAAAAAGAGGAAGAAGCAACATTCCTGCTGTTTATCGAGTCATCTGATCTGGCTCAGCGAGTCATGTGTTGGGACCGTGTTAGAGGCTCGGCAGCATGCTTTAGGCTAACACTAGCCTAATGTATTCTGCTAGGTTTTCAGTTATTATTCCTTCACACTGCTCTCCGCCTTAATGTGAACAAACTGTGTCTCCTCTGAAACACACAAATGCTGCAGTTCTTTCAGGAAAACGCTGGCGACTGAAGAGGTTACTTTAAACCTCTTTGCATTTGTAGCTAACTGGTTTTATGTTGCTGTGAAAATGCTTTGATATGTGTCCAGTGGTGCCCCTAAAGGAGGGTCAGGGGAGGCCATGGCCACCCTGAATCTGCTGACTCTGACTGGAGAAAAAGATTTTATGGCTGATATTACCGTCTTACTTTGCTGTGGTGCACTCATAGAGATAGAAAAAGGGACATTAAACGGTTTGTAGTGGTGACAAGTACAAGGAAAAAACTGCAAAGGCGACAACATATCACCGGGGTCGTAAAGTGTGTCATAGTCACTAATTTAAGGACTTCGTTTTGTCTTATTCTTGCCCTTATTTTTCTTATTAAACATAAAAATACAACCTCAACCAATCCAAGTTTTCTCTCTTTCACAGAGCTAAGACGAACCTTTAACTCGTCAACAAATACACTTCATTCAAGCCCGACAAAAACAAAATAAACTCACTAAAACCGTCTTAGTTAATCTTGTTAGTCATCCAGTTAGTTCGTCCGCTGTTCCAACAAACACCAACTCTGGTTTGAGCAACAGGCAATGAGCAACAAAGGAAGGAATTACCCACAAATTCGCAAAGAAAAAGTGAAAGGTACGAGAAAATGTCTTGAAAATTAATAAAAAATAATTTAAAAAACAACATTAAGGAAATAACCTGGAAAAACTGCTTAAAAATTATAATAATTTTGTCATATAATTTAAAATATGTTATTATGATCATTATAAATATCGCTCTTTTCTTGCTTTTTTATTTTTTCCCAAAGACATTTTTACCTATCTTTTTAAAATTCTAAAACGACTAATTTCTTGCAATTTGTGGAACATTTTTTTACCAAATTGCTCAACCCCCCCCCCCCATGTTTCTGAAAGAAATCACACCAATTTGCTCAGGATTCAAAGGTTAAGCACTTGTGAGAGGCGTCTGAAAGCAGCATCACCTCAAAGTGATGTCGCACCAGGTTTCAAAGAGTTAAGTGTCTTTAAAGGTGTCTTAATTACTCCCCTGAAATATTGACAGTGTGATAAATGCACTAATTATTTTGCTGACTTGAATGATCCTCATCAGTGTATTGTGAAGCCCTTTTCTCTCTATTATTGGGCTGCTGGGTAATAATAGCTATCCAGGAGAGGATGGTACAAAATCAAGTTTTGCATTCTGGAGCAGAGGTCGACAGTTTAATTGGAAGTGCAAATTGCGTTCACATGTATCCCCATAGTGCATTGAGCCACGGGTAAAGTGAATGTGCACACTGTGAGCGTGCATTTAAAAGGAAAAGAGGGGGAGGGAAGAACCGAAGAGTGTAGGGGTGGCTAATAGCTCTCTTATTCAGTTGCAATGTATTTTTAGAGCCACACGTGTAGCAGAGCTACAATTATCATCACTGAAGTGTTGGTTTTACTCTATGAAGCCTCTTTCACACAAACCAGGACGCTCCCGTCGCCTGCTGCTGAATCAGTAAAGCTAATGCTGCCAATTTTTTGTTAAGAAACAGTAAATATTGACTCGATGACGGCAGATCCCATCTGTTGGTGTGGAAGTAAGCAGCGGCTCCCTGTCTTTCTGTCTGCTCTGCTTTTCTCTCTCTCTGCTGCTGGCTCAGAGTCTGCAGAGAATACCCCTGTCATTATCTTCACCCTGCAGCCACACTTACCCTTGCAGTGAAGACACACACTCTCATCATTGATCTATCTCTTTCGTTAAGCAGCAGTCTCTGTGCTCGCATTTTAAATCTACAACATCTGGACCACTAAAGGTTGAGGTTTTTGATCATTTGTGTTGTATTTGAAGCTGAGATTGAGTTTATCAGCGCAGGGAGCAGAGGGCGATGCTGGGGTTTACTGAGCCCTTAAAAAACGTCTCAGGCCAGCAGCAGAACTGAGCGTCCATGATAATAAAGACATTCACGTCACCGTAAGTGACCTTGTCAGCCTTTTTAAGATAAGGTACAACCAGGTTCTTCCACTGCATAACATTAGCCTAAACAAAGACTAAATCAAGTCTACTGCAGTTACTGTGGCTTAAAGGCATAGTTGGGTTTTTTTAAATTGGGGTTGTATGAGGTACTTTTTCAGTCAGTGTTACCTACAGTAGATGATGGTCGGCACGCCCCCAGTTTGGAGAAAAACACTCGAGTTCAGCCATCGAAACTATGAGATTTACTGCTGTTGACGGGGGCAGCTACAAAACTGTTCATTTAAGCCGCGTGAAAAAAAAAATCAGTTTGACCTTCTGATCGTCATCACTTTTCCTGCATTCAGACGTCTTTCACAAGAACTTAAAGTTTTGACCCCAAAGCGCATTGGTTTGATTTATTTCAAAAACATTGGAGAAAAAGGCAATTGGCAACTTGGTTTCTAAGTTTTCACAAGAAATTAGTGGATTTAGAAAAAATGTCTAGGGATAAAAAGAAAATATTCTAGATTTTGTTACAGAAAATTATTAGAATTTTATACACCTTTTTTGGGTAACTTCCCTGTTGTTTGTTTTACTCTGTTGTTATTTTTCCTTTTTTTTTACTAATTCTAATTCTTGTTAATTTTGTGTCATTTCATTTTAAGTTTCACATTGCATTCAACCCATATATATATATATATATATATATATATATTATTTTTTTTTTTTTTTTAAATTTTATTATTATTTTTTTTTTCTTAAAGAAATTAAGCCAATATACTTAGGTTCCAAAGGGTTAAAGAGGAGATGAAACACTGAACAATGCAGACAGACTTTTCAACTTTTCACCACAACTAGTGAGACAGTACTTGATAAGTGAATTTCAGAAATATTCAATCAGAAATGTTAAAATGATTCCAGACCTTTAAGCTTTTAAATCACAAAACAAGCTACATCAGCACCTTTAGATAAAACTGCTTTTAGAGGGGCGATTTTCTCTACTGGATTGCACACAAAGATGCTGTAAAAATGACACCTCCTTCTCCCTTAATGCAATCTGCCACATCCACATTTTCAATAAAATATGTCAAGGTCTGAAAGTGCAGCAGAGGGTGGGCAGTGTTTCGGGGTGCTGGATCCATGCAAACACTCACAAACTGATGTGTGTATGTTGACTCTGCTGCCTGTACAAATACTGTTGATGCATCACTGCTGCTGCGGCACCGTTGAATCTAACACAGGATGAGCCTGATGTTCTTTATTATTATGCCTTTTTTTATATGAGAGAACACGGAGCCCAATAATATTTGTCATTACACACAAAGGCGTGCCAATTTACCATAGGAAAGCTCTTACATAAAAACACTATCAAACACTATGATAAACACTCTTATTGCACAAAAGAATTTCTATTAAATCTATAAAATGTATCACATCTGTTACGAGTTATGTTCTGTGAGACAGACAGGAGACCACCTTAACAGGAGAAAAAAGCAGTTTCCCTGTTGCATCAAATACATGTTGAAATAAACCGAACCATGACCACAAAACTGAGAAACATGAAGTGCGCTGCGAGTCATTTCATCCCTCATTGACTACAAAGAGGGGAACTCTGTTTCTGTCTGTCATATCTTCACTAACATGAAGCCATATTAGGAGAAAATGGAAAATCAGCAAGCGAGTGTTACCGTGATTGCTTCTTCTTGTACTGAATTTGTCCTGAGCCTGAAACGACTAGAGCGGGCCTGTTCGACTGCTGATCAAGCCAGACAGTCTACCAATTAGTTCTGTTTACTAAAAGATAAAATTTAAAACCTCAAGAAGAAAAAAAACTGCAAATAACAGACATTTTTTAAAGCCAAATCACACCATTTATCATTGCCAGAAACTATTAAAACAGAAATTATTGTCGGATTTTCAGATTTCTGACAGTCTCTTGAACACTTGCATCAGGAATCAGAAGCAAATCTAAGATCAACACAGAAATATTTCATCAAAATAAACTGCCTCATTTAAAATGTTGCCAAAAAATAAACAACAGTAACAAGATCCTATTAAAAAAATAATAATTGCACTCCTAAGTGCAACTAGGTAGCTATGAATGACTCAGCAGAGACCAACAGTCACAAAAAATACTGAAACTTTTCTCAGAGCAGAGAGGAGAGAGAGGCTGTAAGATTGTAAAAGTGTAAACAGTAAATGTAAAGTGCAGCAAAATAAAGGTTTTGAAAATATGGTGGCACGTGGTATCAAGTGGACATAATGAGAATAATAGTTCAGGTAAATGTTCGGCCCCTGGGCCCTTAGCTCTCTGAAAATGTGGCCCCCTGAACAGTATATCGTTGAATAACTGCGCTCTAGAGGATTTCGGGCCAAATTAAATCGTGTTATGCTAAGAGCTTCTGATCAAAGGCTCGGTTGGGACCAATGACCTGTTAATGTGGAAAGCCAATTATACACATTTAATATTTACAAACTGATGTGTGTTCAAGTCTGATGGTATGTGGGAGTGCCAAAAATAAGCAAAAATAAATAAGCTTGCAGTGAGAGGAAAAATATGTTGGTGGGGAATACCTTGAATGTTCTTGAATTAATTTCAATTAAAGGCATAGCTACAACTGGATTTTTCCAAAAGAGCTGTTCAGATATTCATGTCTTCTCTCAGCACATATCACTGCACAGTGAAGGGAATTTGAAATTTAATACAAAAAGTATCAGCTCCAGATATATCGCGGAAGTAGCCACAAAATAAAAAGGGCTGTGATATTTCAAAAGTCAGAAGGGTAATCTCGGCATATTTATGACCTGAGAGATGAACCAGAGTATGAAATCTGTCTGCACACTATGTGATGCTTTATGTTTAAAAAAACCCATGAGCCTCATTTTTCTATTGCACTGATGCTTTACTGTTACTGTGTAGCCAACTTTAAAATATGTAAGTTGGTCTCTTGTAGGATTCAAGGCGACTTAAAACAGACTTGTGTTTCCCTGAATTTGATCACCTCTTGATTTATAAAACAGTAGCTCCCCTCGACAGTATTATCACGAACATCGAGTATAAATTGTCAATTTTTTTTAACAACCAGCATGAGACTGGCTTCAGTGTTTCTCTCTCTTTTCTACAGCTCTGCCTCTAACAGACACACACACAAAAAACAGGGCTTTTGCAGAGCTCCGATTGCAAACCTTTTTGCAACCACAAATAACCAGCACGACTTGGAAATCTTTGTGATATCTGAACTGAAGAGCTGCTGTTAGTTTGTTTCCGGCTCGCAGTAAATGAGTCCTCATGATGCGATTACAGTTTACCTTTCTGCTAATGCGAACATCCAACTTCTGACCTTAATCTTTAAGTTCACGGCAAAGACATTAACTTTTCTGGCCCAAGCTGAGCTGGGTCCTTCAACATAAAAGCACCATGGGTCCTGCTTTGAGGTACTTAGTTATAACAATATTTTATTTACCTTCACTACATCAGTACTTCATTTAACTTTATACTTTGATGTTACATTTGAACACATCCTGACAACGTTTCATTTTGCCTAATAGTCATTTTATTGAGCTGACCTCGAACACATCACAATGAAACCTTATGCCACCTCATTTATTTAACTAACTAGCTCTTATCCTGCCGATTTCAACTCGGATTTCAACATTGGATTACTATTTCTAACTGACGGGACTTGCTACATAGTTTGAGTGTGCTTACGGCTGCTGCTGTGAGTGGATGATGATGAAGACTGTGCAGCTACAGCAGCTGACGGAGTTCAAGGAGGTTTTTTTTTAACCCAAAGATAGCTGAAGATCCTGCATTTAGGTTTAATTTGATGTATTCAGACCAGTGATTGGATTTCAATGACGTGACTCGACTCGAGATTTAGTGTTGCGTTATCTGACCCACGGAACTTGACGGCAGTATCGATAAGCTAAAACAGAACCGGGCCCTCAACAGAACCAGGTTTTGATACCCATCGCTATGCCTGAGCGTGTTGAGCGCCATCTATTGCAGGCAATACACTGACCATTGAAATATAGATGTGTTTATACGCCACATATGCAGCATTATATCATGTTGAATCTCATTGTCTCTTCACCTGATTAAATAAAGGTTATATAATAAGTAAAATAGCACCATCCTACACCTCAAAGCTCAAATCTTTAAAACTAGCACATTCCTCACTCTTCATGCTGCTCTGTCAGTGAACGCCGTGTGTAACCTACATCACTGCTTTTTGCTAACGGCTGAGTGGGAGTTTCCATTTAAAAAACAACGCAGATGGATCAGCTCTTTAAATACTTAAAGGGAACTTGCAATGAAGCAAACATAATTTGGGATAATGAAAATGTACAGTACGCCTCTCTCTATAAAGCATGTGAAAATTAATCAGGCCCAGCCAACAGACAGCCTGCATACTACACGCATTACATTATTAATTCAGATTACATCATCAATACTGAAAACATTATAGAGAGCAATCACCTTTGAGACCCATTACAGTTTCTAGCTTGATATGAGGGGAGCACACAGCGGCAGCAGCAGCCACGCAACCTGCTTATCAATGAGTGATGTCAGACCGTGGACTGGCGAACGCCGCACATCAGTCTTGTATGAAAGATACAGTGAAATATTGGGCCTCTTGCTTTCATCATTCAGCACAAATTCAATAAAATGTCAGTCGCTGCCAGCTCTCAATGCAACTCGTTTGCAATGTTGAACACTTTGAAGGAAAAAGAAGTATCTGTATTCACTGTTGAGGCCTCGACAGCAGAGTGGCAAAATGAGAGTGGATTTTTGACTAAATCTTAGATGGCAAGAAAATCTGTTTCATTCTTTTCTATCTTCATACATGCTGATTTTTAGTTTTGTTTTTAGTGCATCCAGAAACACATTAGATTACACACTGAGACATCCTGATTACATAACTTGTCAGGTACAGGCAGGATGAAGCAATATCTTTCATTATGCATACACTTTAATCAATTGCTTTAATGCAGACTAAGCTATTAATATGCAATCATGCACCGGATGCTCCGGACAGAAGCATTCATATTGAAAAGGTAGCCTGTGTGTTATACGAAAGTCTGGGAACTGGGCCTTTCCATCAGCTGCTACCAGATGGTAATAGCCAGCATTGCTAGACAGAACCTAACTGGGACTGAATAAAAATAGCCCAAGAAAAAGACTGCAGTAACCACAGGCAGTGAAAAAACCTCAAAACTCACCAGTTCAGCATCAATAACGTTCAGTGGGAGAAGCTCATGTCTTGGCCTGCAGAGACAAAAAAGGACATACGGTAAGAAGAGGAGAGAATTTCATAAATCACACAGGCCTGAATCTGGACTTATTTGGCTGAGGTCTCAAAACCCTGCTATACAGTAGGAAGGCCCGGAGGTGGGACGAGCCACGCGGAGAGACGAACGCATACCACATCCCGCTACTCCCCTGCCAAGAAAAACACGAAGTAAATCACAATATCGACAAACTAGCAGCTTCACAACAGCCTCGGCTTGTCAGACTTTAACAATAAGGCGCAGACATGTCGAGGGCTGTGATTCAACATGTTTTTGACATACTACCAAAACACAGAGGCTGTCAGTTGGTGCGTCAGCCTGCTTGTCTGTGGGCCTATCAATCCATCTGTCTGTCTGCACTTCCACATTCAAAGATCTCTCTCTCTGTGTGTGAGGCCTTCAGACATCCACGAGGATGACTGACGGCTTTGTCGAGGCTGCTGTGAGAAGAAGCCGCGCTGTGATATAAACCTGATAGCCCCATTAAAACATGAGATAGAGCTGGAAACAGGCAGGCTAATCAAGACCAGATCCTCCTCATTATGAGAAGAAGCGGCGGAAAATAAATAAGAGAGGAAACGAGCGGAGGAGCATGCCAGCCATCAAAAAAGAAACAAGCGAGCGAGATGTTCGGTAAACTGGCAGGCGGAGCGATGGATTCCAACATAGTCCCCCTAGAATAAACCTCTAACCTCCGAGCAATTCAATATGATGCTGGTAAGCGCGCCGCGGCGAAAACATACAAACAGACACTTTATTGCAGTTTGAACCGAAACCCTACAGCCACAGGCTCACCATAACAATACAAGCATCCCAGAGGATAACACTGAGCAACGTGTGCCTGTGACACTACAGCCTAATCAGCCTGTCCGTCTGCAGCAAACGCTCGTGTGTTTTTGTTTTTTTCCAACAACGCCTTTATTGCAGTGTTAAATTATAACAGATATTACATAAAGGCAGCAAATACAGTATACCACAAAATCAAAAGGCAAACCAACAACACAACAAAACAAAACAGCAACAAAACCAAATAAACTGCAATGAAATGAAACAGAAATTTACGCAGAAGTGAAAAACAACAAGATTACATCAGCTACAACACTAAATATTCTTATTTCCGACTGGCCCGACTCCACTCCTGTCTGTTTTTTTTTCTTTTTTTTTGGTCTTTATCAACATTTAGTTTAAAAAAGGCCATGAAGCTGCAAGATTTCTTTTGCAATATGTTAGTTTTTCAAAGCAACACATGTTGATCAGTCCTTAACATATGGCTTTATACTCGGTTTGTTTACATCTTTATATCCTTTATGTATTGCTCTCTTAGCTTGTAAGAAACAAAAGTCTATTAGCGCACGGTCACTCTTTGTGGTAGTAAAATTACTTTGTCCAGGAGGGGATTTTCAGTTTTGTTATCTCGTTAATCATATCAAGAACCTCCCTCCAAAATCATGTGTCCACATTAGATTCCCACAAGCTGTGATGAAAGAGTGTTTAGCATTATTACATTTGAATCATGTGTCTGCTGTACTGTGATTTTTGTAGTTTTGATGGTGCTATATATGTACTCAAATTCCAATTATATGATGCATCTTAATCTGCGTTAATTGTTTGTGTTTGAGCCTTCGGGCATGCCTCAGAGCGTTTCTCTTCTGAGATTTCCTCCCGTAAGCAAAGTCTCATTTGTAAAACGTGCAGAGTCTGTAATGATAGGCTTGACATGTGTGTGCCAGGACTTTGAGATTTTTTTATTTTTTTCCTCTGTCTCCATTACATGCTGTCACACAATCCAAGACCGAAATCTAGTTTTGCAGTTCGCCTCTCTGACTCAAAGAAAAGACATTGTTATTCTGTCCAGATAAATGCACAAAGAGATTGAAAACATACTGCAATTTACCTTCAGTATATCCAATTCTGAACAGTTAATTAAAACCCACTCTCACCGCCTGCACTGCACTTACATGCTGTACACTTAAAGCCAGACAAGCTCAAGTGATTTCACACAGCAAAGCAGCAACCAGGCTCACCGTGCACGTGGTTACATTTGTCTTACGGGGGCTGTTTGTGCAAAATATTTCATTTTTTAAAGCTCTATGGGTATTCATCACAGAATTTCTATAGTTAATCAGGATTAATCACATTTTATAATCAGCTCAGTTCCATTATTTTGCATTACAAAACAGTTATGAAATCCACAATAAAAAGTTGAAGCAACTCTTACCAGACGGTCTTAATTGGGAATCAAATGATGGCAAAAAACTGCAAGTAAGTGGAACCGGGTCCTCAATAGAACCAGGTTTCAATCCCGATTCCTACTGGTTAGTTACCAGTTAATGGTTGTTGAGCTACTGAAAGCAAAATTAACCAAGACTGACATCCCTAGTAGTTACATAAAGCCCATAAAGCCAGTAAATATCTTGACTTTCGGTTTCACGTGAGACACAAACAGCAGTCTCCTGGTTGAAAGTCCATATTTGTTTGACCCCTCCCTCCCGTCCTCTGCGTATTTTCTTGCTTTTTTACAATTTGTGTGTCCACTGCATCAAAAGATCCTCAGTGACTTTGCATTGGTGTTGTTTTGTGATGCCAGCACATAATTTAACCACATTCAATGCCCACCTCCTTGTAATGAGTTGTTAAGAGTTTGTCTAATTTCATTTTCTGAGACTGGGCTGAATACTGGTTGTTTTCCAGCATGATAATGAATCACACTGCAGGATGCAAAAGAAGAAGCTAGTTTTGTTACTTAAGTGGGATACAATCATGATCACAGTACAGTATTTGCAAAAATAATAATAGGGATTATAATGAAAGCCCTAATCATGCAGCCATCCTGTTATCTAATGAACCTACAGCAGGATGGCACTGCACTGCCTCCTGAAAATAACCTCTGTGTGGCACTGAGAGCATCAAAGATATACGGTATGTGGCTCTTATAACGTCATCCGGTCCAAAAAAAGAAAATAATAAAACACCTGCACACCCTCAGTTAGCCTTTAAGCTTCTTAGGCCGGCGCTATTCATCAAAAATGCTTCACAGTGCGGGTTTAAGCCACAGGTAAAGGATTGTTTTTGTGTGAGCGAGGGTGATGTTTGCCTCTGTAATCACCGGTGAAACGTTTGAGCGCCAATGTCAATAAGCCACAGCAGAATTTGTTTTTCTTTAAATTATAGCTGTGATCTTTCGTGAGCAGCAGAGGACACACTTTGAAAGGAGGGACGAAGGGGGGGCAACGTTCTGTAATTTTACAATAATAGACACACTTCACGGTCCCTGACTGAAAGGCTGTTGAGATAAGATATGGCGGCCACTAAGATAAACCGTAATACACCTGTGCTGCGGTTTACAAGACGAAAATAGGCTTCCTCTGCAAATGTGGCTCATGGTGTCCGGGTGGACACGTCAGTGTGAACAGGTGAAAAAACTGAATAAGCTTGTTGGAAGAGTGCCAGTCCAGGTGAAACCATGAAGAAAAATAATACATTATGGGCTATTTGCACTGCAAATAAGCCTGTGGAGTTACCTGCAGGTTATTACTGAACAAATAACACACACTGCCTTCTGGGTGTGTGTGAGAAAACAGGTTTCAGAAATAGACACCTGCTGTCTCAAAGTCTACGACAAACTTAGCAAAACCATTTATAAAGACAGAGAAAACAGATGATGGGCAAGAAAAATGGATGCCAAGAATATATTTTTTTAAATTATATAAATTACTAATATTGCAAATATAAATTAAACTTTTGGTAGCCCCCTTTTTGGTAGCCAAGTATAATTTTTTTTATCATAAAAATTATTAATATTGCAAATAAAAATGAAAGTTTTGTTTTCCCACTTTTGGTCGCCAAGTATCGTTTTTTTTTATCATATAAATTACTAATATTGCAAATATAAATTAAAGTTTCGGTAGCCCACATATAAAATATAACACTTTTTCAGTCCACTAGATACATGTTGCTGCAATAAAAACAGCTGAAGTGAGATGAAAACTTTATCTCATAAGATAAAAACAGACAAAGTTTTCCTTAATTTGCAGTTGAAAGCAGTAATGTATCACAATATCTGTTGTAACAACACGCCGAATGAAATGAAAAAAAAAAAAAAAGCAATAATGTTGTATTGTGACCCGGGTATTATGATGACATCATACAGGCGGCCTTCAGTGATAGTAGATAGATAAACTTTAATAAAATAAAGGTTTTGTAAGCGTGAATCTAAGACTATTTTACACATATTTGCTTTACTGTGAACTTTTGCAGATCCGGTACAAAACTGTACAGCTTATTCTGACGTAGTTATATTGTACATATTTGTTATGTTACAGTACTTTTGATACTAATTCTTCTTATTATTATATTATTATAACTATTCTTTTTGGGGGTGCAAAAAGGGTGAGGCATGTCAAATAAAAAAATTAAGCCCTGGGGAGGGACTTATGTTTTTGTTTTGGCTTAGGGGAGGAGCATACATCTTTAAATGTTTGTTTTTCCTTTACTGTCTTGTTTTTTTTTTAAAGACAACAAATCCCACCTGCAGGTTTAGAAGGCATGTTTTCTTTAAAATCGCCTAAATTAAACCATTTACCACAAGCAGAAACTGTAAAAACAGCAAATTATTATTGAATTTTATCATTTCAGACAGTGATTGGGCACATCGTGTGCGACCAAAGCTGATCTTAAAATATTGATATTTCATCAAAATCATCTTGTTGCATAGTCTCGTTCAAAATTTGGCCAAAAATAAATAAATAAATAACTGACTGCACAAACTAACCAGCATGCACAACGGCTTTTGTTCAACACCAGGATTTCGTTTTCAACTTTTAACTTTTAAATATCAAAAGTAAGTCTTACAAATAATTTATGGTCCTGCATTTCCCCAGGTTACTCAGGGACACATCTTTTCCAGACAATGTCCCCTGCTCAAAGGGGATGGTTTAAAATATTGTTCAAAATAATAATAGATTTTTTTAAGTCACATCCTTCTCAGCCATCTCCTTCTCTAACAAATAAAGAACAGTCCCTAAACACTGTATTTGTAAGACACTATAAGTCTCTGCTCGTCCTGCCTGACAGTGAGTCAAACAGTCCTGAACCTGTGGAGCTCCTAAAATTATATTATATTATCTTGTGCACACAAGATAATTAGTTTAGATAATACATTTAAAAAATATACATTTTTAGTACTTCAGGAGCCTCAGGTTTCAGAATATTTGTAATATAAGTCACACCGCAGCCACATCCTCCTCTGTTAAATAAAGAACAGTCCCTGAACATGTTTTTTGGTTTTTGGAAGAAAGTAGGACTTTCTGCTCACCCTGCCTGACAGCAAGTAAAATAATATATAAAACATAAAATAATTCCCTAACCTGGAGTTAAAGTCCCAAAAGGATATGTTTTTAATTTGTGCACACAAGAGAATTAGTTTACAATATAAACATATTAGCTTTTGCGATTTTAGGAGCTTCGTAGGTTAGAGAATATTTGAAAAAATAAAAAATAAATATCCTCTAACTTGATCCTCTTGTAGGAGGAAGAGGGTCATGTATTTTCCTAAATTCACTCAGGAAGGCTCAAGGAAATGGTCAAAAGAATAAAAAAATAATAATTTATTATTATTATTATTATTAAGATAAAAAAAAGTCACACCCTAGCCACTCCCTCCTCTGATAAATAAAGAACAGTCCCTAAACACTGTATTTGTAAGACACTATAACTTTCTGCTAGCTCTGCCTGACTATGAGTCAAATATAACACAACCTAACCCACCATCTCTAATGATAAAGAATACTTCCTAACCTGTGGAGCTCCTAAAGTCCTGAAAGGATATGTCTTTATTTTGTGCACACGAGATAATTAGTAAAGATAATAATTAAAAAAAACATTTGCCTTAGGGACTTTAGGAGCTTTTAAGGTAAAGAACATTTAAAAAATAAATAAATATCCTCTTACTTGATCCTTGAAGAGGGTTGTGCATTTTCCCAGAAAACAATAATAAAACAATAAAATAAATAATTTAAAAAAAAAAAAGACAGTCACAACTCAGCCACCCCCTTCTCTGATAAATAAAGAACAGTCCCTAAAAACTGTATTTGTAAAAAAGCTGAACTTTCTGCCGGCCCTGCCTGACAGCGTCAATGACACCTTGCAGTCCGGGCTGTTTGCAGGGCAGCTGCAGCTCCACACTCAGCAGCAGCAGCAGTCTGGATGCAGCAGTTTAACACATTTAATTACATTACAATGAGGTTATGTTTGCAGGTTAGTGGGATGCAAAAACAACAGTGCAGCAAACCACAATGCACGCGCACGAGTGTTAATATAAGGCGTAAAAAAACAGCCACCGGTTAGTCGGTTGACTTTTATGGCCACTGTGCAGCGCCTGTCATCGGCCGGCTGGCTTCTGATCTGTCCCGCTACAGCAGCTAGCTCCCCCGGCTAACCCTCCCCGCCGTCGGAAACATCAATAAGCCCTGCATTTCACAAAGTTACCAGCCTCGGCGGCTCTCTGCTCCGCCGTGTCGCGTTTACCTGGAGGACGAGCCCCGGGAGGCGAGGACAGCGGGAGCAATATCGATATGAAATTGCTAAAAATGAGCATTTTAATGGCGTTAGCTAGCTAGCAGAAAAAGGGCTACAGTCTCCAGCTGTGTGTGTGTGTGTGTGTGTGTGTGTGTGTGTGAGACAGTGTGAGAGTGAGGCAGGGAGAGGATGTCTGAATGATGAGAGCAGGATTTGGAGTGATGGAGTTGAAATGAAATGTCCCACTAAACACAAAATCAGTTTCAGAAACGCTCCAGTCTGGACACTTAAAGAGACATTTTTTTAAAAAAGAAAAGGTTTGTTTCTTACGTGATTTCGGTGTTGGAGACGGGGACGGGTTTAATCCGACGCCGGAAAAAAAGATGCTTTGCAGAGTCCGGGTGGGGATTTTATGTCTGTGTGTGTCTCTGTCTGTCTGTGTGTCTTCCAGCTGCTGCTCTATCCCGTCTCCCTCCGACTGTCTGCTCGGTCTCCGTGCTGCCGGAGTGTCCCGGTGCTCTTGTACCACTCGCCCTCCAGTGGAGACTCGGCGGCCCTGATGCGCGCTGATCAGGAACCCCTCTTCAGCTGCGGCAGCACGCGCTCCCCCCTCCACCAAACGTGCCTGCGCGCGCGCGCGCGTGTGTGTGCGCAAAAAAAAAAAAACAGTGAATGAGAGTGCGTTGGGTTGACGGGAGTGAGTCATCCAGCAGAACCGGAGCCAGCTCCTCCCTGCTCTCCTAACAGCTGACTGCTGTGGCCGCCATGCGTTGATAAAGACAAACAGAGGCTCCCCCTCCTCCCTCCGCCAAATAATGCTCCTCTGTTTTATACACGCGCTGCTGGAGTCTCACCGCTTTATTTCATATCTAACCCTGGCATCAGCCCATGGAAGATTATTGTGGCGATGCAGCAGAGCTTTTCAGTCTGAGGCTGATGTGAATCTTTAAAACATAAATTCACAAGCAGAATTATGTTAAAGTGAATCACAATAAAGTCAGAAGATGAGGGTAAAGTCATTTTTCTTTTTCACTTTATTATTATTATTATTATTATTATTATTATTATTATTATTATTATTATTATTATTATTATTATCATCGTTATTATTATTATTATATTTATTTTATCATAATAATGATATTTATTTTTTACAAATATTCTGTACAGTTATTAATGAGAGGGGTGGTAAAAGAGGGAAGACATGTCATTTTTAAGCACAGAGGATGGGCTGATGCAGTTTCATATATATATATTAAAGTGACATTTTTTTAAGCTTTTGTTTTATTATTATTACTTTTATTGTTATTATTACTTTTATTATGATTATGATTATTATCATTATTATTATTATTATTATTATAGTTGTTTTTTTTTACACATATTCTGTAGGCATGTCATATATTTTTATTTTAGCCCTGGGGATGGAGTTATAATTTTTACATTGGTTTTGGGCTGGGGCACACAAATTTAATATTTTTTTTAACACAGGGGATGGGATTATGAGGAGGGGCACTCAAATTTAAATGCTTGTTTTTTGTATTTATTTTTACTGCCATTTATTATTATTATTATTATTATTATTATTATTATTATTATTATTATTATTATTATTATTATTATTTATACATACAGGTATGATTTCTCAAAACTTGCCACAATTACACCACTTATCATAGCCAGAAATTAAAAACAAATATTATTACTGAATTTTCAAATTTCCAACAGTCCTTGGACACATTTTGTGGGACTTCAGGAAAAAAAGCATAACCAAATCTGAGCTTAAAATAATAGTATTCCATCAAAATCACTCAATTTTACATCTCATTTAAATTCTGGCCAAAAAGTAAACTGGTTGCACTAACTAACCAGCATGCAGAACAAGAATTTAAAAAATGCCTTTTTCAAATCCAGGGTTTCATCTTCAACTTTTAACTTTTAAATATCAAAGGGTCAGGTTTTAAAACCTAATTACAAATGTATGGTGGAGGGAGGGTTGTGCATTCTACTCAAGTCACTTAGGAGGGCTCAGGGAAAAATATTTGTAGCTTTGGCGTGGATCAAAATAAAAACAACAACAACAAAAATATCAAGTAATAAAAGTAAATAAAGAACAGTCCCTAACTTCTGGTGCCCATAAAGTCCAGAATGGATTTTTGTGCACACCAGATATTTATAGATAATGAAAATAATACCTTTCTGGACTTTGGGGTCCATTTGTAAAATCGATGGAGAACTCGTGCAACCAGGACATGATGAATTAATTGTTTCCCAATCCCTGTGCCATGTAATACAAAAGTAAAATAAACCTACTGAAACATTAGTAGGAAAATCCCTCTGATTCAGTGCATGCTCTTACATTTCTATGATTATAAAGACAACATTGTCTGGAAGAGAGGTGAGGAAAGAAAGGGCGCTTAAAGAGGACATTTTAAGGATTGAGGACATGGTTTTATGGGTAATATTTGAATAACAATCAGAACTTTTAAGGTAAGGTTTAATGTTAGCATCACTTTGTCTTGGGTTTAGGATTAAGACTGGATTAAGTTTACATTTGGTTAAGATTAGGATATTTGGGGCAAAGTGGAGAGAGCTCGGATTAGATTTAAGGACTGAAAGTCGTGAATAAAGATCATTTCAAGTACATCATGTCTGTTAATGTGTGTGTGTGTGTGTGTGTGTGTGTGTTTGTGTACCTTCCACGCAGCACCCCGTGATCCTCTCCTCTTCTGCGGCCCTGGTGCGCCTCATTAAAGCCCAGTTAAAGGACACCTCCTCCTCCTTGTCCCCGCAGCAGATGGACAGACGCAGGGTGATAATATTCCTGGGAGTTTGGAGGGGCGTCACTGTTTATATAACCCAGAGAATCTTATTAAAAAGTCGCTCTCCTTCCGTCTTGAACTCGGGGTTAATTAGCTCACTTCCTAGCTGCCGGTATGCATGGAGGCCTCTGAATGGTCACAGTGGTTGTTAGGGGCGACCAGGCTTGTCTTATCTCCTGTTGCCCGTTGGGACTCTGCTGAAGAGCTGAGACTGAGAAGGACACAGTGTTTATGTAGTCTGAGAGACACACACACTCCAGCAGCGCACACATATGCACTACACATAACTGAAAGAGCCACTCGAAAGCACATGGAGGCGAGCTGTGAGGACACACACACAGACTGACAGTCAGGGTTCATACACATTTTTACCGATACATTCCCAAGATTTTTTACTTTGAGCCAAATTTCGAAGACCATACATCCTCTGAAACAACCATCAAAACTCCTTATTGGTTCTTTCTCAATGCAGTTTTTTAAATTTTTCTTTAAAGAGTTTTATCAATTTTTAAAGAGGTGTTGGCATTTTTATGGCTTTTTTTTTGGCATTTTAAACAATTTAAAAGAAGGTGATTTTTTTTTCTCTGTAAAAAGTTTTGGCTTTTTTGGTTTAAATTTTTTTAGCAAATTTTTAAGATTTTTTTTTCTTTAACATTTTTTGTTGATTTTAAAAGAAAATGTGGTCTTTTAAAAATCACCAAAAATTACATAATTTATCACAGCCAGGAACTCTAAAAATAGAAATTATCAGGGGTTTTTTTCAAATTTCTGATGGCCCTTGAACACATCATGTGTTATTACACAAGTTTGTGAAACAAAAATTCCATGACAGAAAATAGTTTGTACACAAAACTGCTTACAACCAGGCCTGCAGGTTATTTTGAGTAACCATGTCATGATTTCTGCAAAGAGACATACCTGTTGAGTTTTTCAAATGTATTTTAGGAGCTTTGAGCCCAATAAGCCAAGTGCCATTTACTTCCATTATACTGGAGAAAATGCAGACATCTCTATGGACGATATCTCCAACACTCAGTAACTCACACCAAAACAATCCTGACTGATAAATAGCACTACAGGTACGAGGGAAAATATATACTTGATTTGGAGTAAACCGTCCCTTTAAGTGGTGACCCATGATTCAATCAAGAAGTGTTTGAATTCAAGTTCTTCTTAGGGTTACTTCAAAGAAATTGTTGTCTAGGAGATGATAGGAAGTAGGTCGTCAAGGCTTCCCCCCGCTCCCCCCGACCCTCCAGTGTGACATACATAACCCACATACAGTATTCTGTACACTCGCCTACATACATACATGACATGCCGCTCTGCAGATGCTGCCACTCTCTATATCTGGGTTTAGATCATTATTTCACATGTGACCTGCTTTCTTGTCATACAGTTTTATCATTTTCAGTCTTCTCCGAGTCTCTCTCCACCATCATTATCCAGCCTCTGCTACGTTACAAAGACTGAAATCTCCATTTAAAGTGAAATAATGAAGCGTGACGATGACAGGTGATACATTTGAATGCAAACAGAAAGTAAGCACAACCTGCAATTTAGGACCGGATTTTAAAAAAATGGCAAGACAATAGACCCACAGAGGAAGTGCTTTCTAATTGAATATAAGATGGTGAAAGATAAGAAAATAAAGACAAAAAAGTGACATGAATGACAGGATTTTAAAAATGCATCACACAGACATAAAAGATAATTAAGGGGAGACACTACAGGTAAGCGTTTTTTTTTTTCATGCTTTTTTCAATTTTAAGATTTCAGGCCTCCATAACATATTTTCTTTCACAGTAGTGAAAAAAAAAGTCCACAAAACACATTTAGGTGTTTATTTTGGTTCAGATTTCTAGAATGTATTTAATGAGATGATGCATCATTTGCAAATTTAGATAATAAATTTCAGAAAAGATGTTATACAAAAACTGATTGTCTTAATCTAAGTACTCAACTGCAGCAGTTTTATGGTGATAACTGTTAGATGTTTTACACTATTCACCTGTAGTGTTTCCCTTTAAAGCTGGGGTAGGCAGATTAATTTGGTGTCACTGAGCAAACATCCCATAAAAAAACTATTAGCATATATTAATTCAAGTGATCTGAGAGAAAACTAGATTTCTGCACCTACTTTTAGCTCACAAAATCTAGGCAACGACGGGAGACTTTGGCCAAGCACAGGTCATTTCAGAGAGAGGGTGATCCTACTGGCTGTTCAACAAATTCAGATGCACTTCCCTTCGACAAAAGCCTGATTCGGTGGCGGAGAATCCTCTGGAGAAGGTTGCTATACCAGCATCGGCAACAACTGTCTACACTGTAAAGCAGCACACAACAGGAAGACAGACTTATCAAAAAGAGTCTGACAATAAATTAAACTGAACATCTCAATGTTGGCAAAAGTGTTTAAACAGTAACTAAACCCCACACTTTTGACATGAGTGCTTCATCTCTGTAAAGTAAGAAAAGTCTCTAAAATGGGCTGTGAGAGGGGCTAAGACATGCCCATTCCAAATCGTGCCACCTCTTGATCCACAGCCCCTCCCTGCCACCTGCACACACAGGTTTGAATTTGCAATAGTAGGTTTCAACCTTTAGAGGGCTGTCAGAATTTTAATTATTTGCACTCAAATGTCAAGAGCTGGACCTGAATCAATCAACACCATTACAAAATACTCATATATGTTGCTTTTCAACTGAAAAAAAAGTGGTGTGGGGGTTTACTTAATCTTTGAGAGATGGGGACCAGATCAGAGAACTTTCTGTTGCTGCTGTTACACAGGTTAGACTCAGACTGTTGCAGGCTTCATCCCAGCTGTGACATCCAGCAGTGGGGGTTTGCATTAGCTGAGTTAGAGCCACTACAGCTGCCAAACAAAGGTTAGGCCAGAGATATACTTGCTGTTAACCACACGTACACATGATGGCTGTCACGCATCCCTTGCTTCAGTTTGGCATGCCGTCCTCACAAGATGCAGTATGTACATAAACAGCAGGGGCTGTGTAGAACCGTAGCAGACGCGCAAAAGTACTGGTGGTGCTTTTCATCATCGACCTCTGGCTGCACTAAAGACACACTCCCCATTGACCCGACAGGCTTTTTTTTTTAGAAGAGGCCTTTTGCCTTTTCTTTCTTGATCTTCACCTTTACATCACTTATATACGGCAGTTGTATATATAGCGCTGTCTCGTCTGCCCTCTAGAGGTATCCTCCAGTAACACACGTTGTATATAGGCAAGTATATATACAAAAATGCTCATGACGCAGCAAAATGCAGCCGGATGCAGCTGGACGCATACGCCAACGCGAGGTTAAACAGCAAGTATATCTCCGGCCTCAGTCTCCAGACTTGCTGCCTGCTCTCCTCCCGGGGAAACAGTCCACAGCTTTGGAGTGCTAGCAGCTAATTCTTGACTCATTTGTGGTCTGATAAACAGAGAAGGAGCTCCACAATAAAATAAGATTCAATAAATCAATGTATGGGAAGCACTGGGTTACTGTATGAAGCACATGCACATGCTTGTGGTCATCTGGTGGGAGGGGTCAGGACAGAGGGGTGGGGGGGGGGGGGGTCTGCTCTTATTTTTGGTGCCTCTTCCAGATATCTACCTACCCCAGCGTTAAGCTGTAAAACAGACACACACACACACACACAAACAAAAACACAATTCTATTCAAAAACAAACCCAAAGACACACAACTCCACTTCAGCAAAGTACAATAATAGCCACATTTATTTTAATTACAGGCAAATTCTCTTTACACTATTTTTTTTAATCAGCTTCATGTTTTTATCCTTTATGTCATACATACATTTACATTTCCAGAGTGCATACACGTACGTAAGTCGATGAGAAGGGGGAGGGGGCTGTTAAATAAAGTGGTTCAAGACTAAAAAGAGGGATGTCTCGCGTTTCTTATGAGACACATGTCAAATACTGCTCATCACAAGCATTACTCAGTAGTGGTACTGTACTTAAAAGTGCACACGGTCTATTCAATATCAGACAGCTTCATAGAATATAATATAATGGCAATTTAAACAGTGATGCATTTCACACATTCAACATCAAACAAGGCAAACCTATTCAAAGGCACAGGACTCTCACATCAACATCGTCTTTTTAAAAAGTAGTTTGTACTTACATGTCAGGTAATCCTTCACTCTCAACTCTTTTTTTTCCCCAGCTGAAATATGATTTGATATCAAACGACCTGTGAGTTAGATGGCACTGAACAGTTAGGGAAGTCAAAAACACTTCCTCATGGTTACTGAATGGGCACAGTTGATCAGTTAAAGAGGAAATAGTCCAGTTAGTCATTACATCATGTCAACGCTGGTGTTTCACAGATCCAAACTAAACTAAACGTTTGGAGTCCAGGGTTCCCACTCCTTTTTAAATGTCAAATTCAAAGACTTTTCACAGATTTTTCAGGCCCAATTCCCTCAACTTCAAGGATCCAACGCAGCAAAGTTTGAGACTTTGTTAAAGGCCAATTACTGTTAAAAAACTGTGAATGTTTATAATGAGAACTAACAGGCTTTACAGAAGCTCAATAACAATTAAACAACAATACGTGCTTTTCCATCCACCTTTAAGTGCATTTTCAATTCATGCAAAAAAAGCAAACAAGAAAAAGAATTCTGCCTGAAAATGCCAAAAATTAGAGGAAAAAAGTAAAAAAATATCCCAAAAAGTTTTATGTTTGGGGAGGTGGAAAAGTTGGTAGGTATCACGAAATGCGACTTAGTGCAATGGAAACAAATTCAGTGAATAAATGATGCAGAGGCCACTGCAGGTCGCTTCATTGTTCTTGGATGGCTTTTAACTCTAATGTAAGCCTGTCTGCTGCAACAGATGACGCTGAGAGCAACTGACAGAGCATCATCTGATTGGAGGTTAGGTGAATGGGTCAAACAAGACTGGACTTTCAGTGTCCAGTGTGAAACAAAAGTCAATATTCTTTTAACATAACATTGGGTGATTAACATATAGTTGTCGCACACTGATGTAACTCACGTGACATTTTTACATCACGTTATGTACTTATTTTAATGCAAAACATGATTTTTTTTTTCTATACCGACAGTGACTGTTCCAAAGCATTAACCACATGTTACAATGTGTTTCAGCTCTGTGACTTTTGTCTTTCTATGAGACGCAGAGAGGCCAATTCATCAGTATTTACCGATCTGGAATGAGAAAGTATCGCTATTATAAATCCATTGATTTCTTTTAGTAATGTCATCTCGTGTTTACAACAACGACCAACTGTCAATATCCGGATGACAGTAGTGGATGAAAAAGTGCACAAATTTGCATTATCTTTTGTCAATTTTCTGAAAATTCTGTTAAAATTTGTGCTACCTTTAGATGGAAACCCGACAAGTGACGCAGCTGCATGAGACACAAACAGACAGCAGAACTTTGGCTATTTACTAACTGGAAGAAAAAATTGATCAGATTTCAAAATCAATTTCTATTCTTGAACAAAGGACATAAATTCAAGCACTTCCCATGACACTTTCAAAAATTTTACTGGCCTTGATTTCTCTCCCTCAGAGTCAAGGATTTCAAGGACCTGTGGGAACCCTGGGTATCTGTTAAAACTTAACTGAACTATTTCCCCCACTTCAAACTACAGTTTGTGGGTGAATATTTAGATTGAAGCCTGTGGGTGACATACTTCCTGTGGTCACGGGCATCTGCTCTGTGCACTGGGGAACTGCACACACATCCCACCGTAGGTACACAACAAAGCAGTTAAGAGGAAGGCAACTTCTATAAAACTACAGGAGGATCCTCTTCTTTTGTTTGAATATCCTGGTTTGACTGTTTCAGTTCACGGGGACGAAGATAAACAATACAACCTGTTAACTCGAGCCAGCTACTGTCAGATCTAACAAAAGGGTGTGTTGTTACTGATTTTAGTCCATCTCACGGCACAGCGACGCACCACTGGGTCCGCGCTGTTTTGCGGCTTTAGTTGAAATGTCTCCGAGAAAATAGATTTACATTAATAAAACATCTCTGCTACAGAGCTACTGTAACATTTACAGTTGTTCAAATACATGCAGATACTGTACAACGCACTTTTTCTCAACTTCCTCTCCAGGCAGAACTGCCCTCTAACAAAACTTGTTAAAAACTAGCCAAAACAAGACGACTGCATTATATTACCATGCCAAATATCATACAAACCAAATAATGGTTAAAAAATGATAAAACAAAATAGCAGCAACACATAGGCTTAGTTCTGTGAGAACAAAATCGAGAACCAGCAAGCCACCAGTGCCTCTGGGTTAAAGTAAAAGAGTTACAGAGTTACGTAGGGAGCCGTCAGTGCAAATAAGTAAAGGTGAATCTAAATCTTATAAAGATGGAAGCTTTAAAGGCTGAATATGCAGCGGTGTCTTTACAGTACAAGTTGACTCCACTCGAAAGACAATGTCCGCTGTAAGTGAACTCAAACTCTTGGCACCACACACCTCACTTACCACCACACGACTGACAATATCAGGATGATAAAACATAATAATAAAAAGAAACTACTCTCTCTGTGCAATAGTTCAAGTAAGTTATTTCCTGCAAATAGTTAGTGCTTTGTAACACATCCTGTGGCCGTACCGAAAGAGACGACAACATAAAGGAAACATATAAATACACAAAAAGGTACTATTTACATGAAACGGTTGTCTGGACAAGACTGCACTCTACGCAGAGAGGACCTCTACTCACCAATTCAGGCTCAGATTTGATCTAATCCTCCCATTGGTTACAATGAGGACCAAAGTCGGGGCAGTCTCATCCTAGATCTGTGGTCACAAACACATCCACCAATCAGTGTCCCAGTGTGAAGCAAAGCGCCGAGGTTAGATCTCTAAAGGGGCGTGTCGTAGACTCGTTCCGACGAGCCCTCCTCGGTGTCGTCCTCAGACTGCGACGCCTTGTGGTTCAGCTTCTCTGTCGTCGAGGAGGCAACGAGGTTTCCCTGGACACCGTCGTCGCTAAGCTTGGCCTTGCTGCTGTCCTGAACAAACTCTTGGATCTCCACGGGGAGCCGGCGAAATTTGTCCTGGTACTCCTGGTCCAGATCGCTCTGTAGCTGTGGACGAAGAACGTATACATAAGCAAAAAAAGACTGGAAGATCAAAAAGGTCACAAAAAGTTTGAAAAGAACTGAAACCAGAGAAGATTTTGTCTAGGTTTGGGTGGTATCATGGTATCATGATATACCGGGGTAAATTCAGAAACCCTCAAGGTATGTTTTTCAATACCATCATAAATATAGATGCACCTCTTTCTATAAAACTCATTCTATGTAGTGCACAGCGCGCACTATCAGAGCTCAGTTTTTTGGTCTCTACTGGCTGAACTGGGAGCTGAGCTAAAAGACACTGCGACACACAGTGATGGAGGGAGAAGTTACAGGACTGTAGACAGCTGGTGGCCAGCAAAGGCAGAGAGAGACCGTGGGGACCGTGGCTTTAGTTTTTACTCACTTAGTTACGTTTTTAATTTAAAAGGGACCATGTAGAGTTTAAAACATATATGTTACCATTTGATTCACCATACCAGTTTATATCTTAGAGCTAATTTGCAGGTGCAGTCCCTCGGCAGGTCAGAACAAACACACAGTACAATGACATGATAATATGAAGTTGTACAAGCAGAAGGGAAAATAAACGACACACAAGGCAAAAATATACACAATAGCATATAAGTTAAAGTGATACAAAGACACAAGAAAGACAATAAAACATAAAACTACACAAAAAGCAAATCACTTACAAAACACAGAAATAAATACTACACACAGAACACCCAATCTGATGAATTAAGGATCAATTTCGACCAAACCGGAGCTGGAGATTGTTGGAATAGTGGATATACTGACTAGATTACTACCAAGAGTATTTAGACAATTTGGGTGAGTTTTATTTTGTTTCTGTTGTGTTTGAATATATATATGTATACCACGATGAAATTTCAGGAAGGTATAAAGGTAAGAAATATTACAAACCACCCAAGCCTAATTGTGTCAACATGGTCACACAAAGATCTTTTTAGTCGACAGTCATATTAGCTTTAGAGCATCAAATCTATGCAGAGGTTATGGAAACTATATTACATGTGCTAAAGTTCTGCCCATGTTCCCTTAAGCAAGACTCGTAACTATCTCCGGTATTGATTGAGCTGCTCAGCACCCAAAAGTAGAAGATATTAGTTATACTTAGAAGCACCCAGGTCTGAATGTGTGTATATGAAGCATGATCACTTGACTTTTCCCAGCGCTCACAAAGGCTGTAAAAGCAGCAAGTAGATTTGAAAGTTAAACAGCTTATTGCTCATATTTGCATTAACTCCTCTGCAGTAAAGTGGTTTTCAGAAGAGGACAAAGTGAACCATCAGCCACGGAAAATGCTCATTAACAAACAAATGTCATGGACCTGTTGAGTGCAGAAACATCAGCGATGATTAGACTATTTTATTTCAAGAAACGTACAAATACGCTATCCGTTTACTAGAGTTTGGCTTCTTGAAATCATAGTTTTTAGCAGATACTGTCAAATCGTGAATATCAGTTTTCTGAATACACTAACAAAAATAAATACTTCACCTTTCAACCATAATGTAACTAGATAGAAATATACAGACAGAGTTTGTAAGATAGTTAGAGATACAGATTTCATAATCTTTATAAACAGATACAAATATTGTAAGGACATGACAAGATTTTGGTATCTGCAGTGTTTGGGTATTTCAATTTTTTTCCTGCATCCATATGCAGATATCTCTTACTGATGTATCTCTTATATACTGATGAGGAAGTCTTATTTCCCAAAATATTGTCCATTGCCCCCGAGGCTTTTTGTAATCAGACTGGTAGCCGATGCGTTCTGAGATTGTACATTTCCATGCCACTCTGGCATGAATGAAAATCAACAGCTGCACATAATTCAGAAAACCATCAAACTAATTTAGGGTTTCTGTTTTTTCAGTATTTCAGTTCCTGCATTGTTCATACATATCTTTATTTGCTGGCATTCTTCTTGTTCTCTGCCTGTGCTGACCCTTTGGTTTGATTTGTGCGTTACTGCCGACAGCTGCTGACCAGTGAAACAACTAAAAACTGGGGTCAAGAATTTAAAAGCATTAATCTGTGGTACTTCTTGTGTTCAAAAACTCCACACAGTATCTTTAGAAACATTAGCATTCATTTCGAGTCATATTTCTGGCCACCAATCAAATGTTAGTCCAATATTCCCTTTCATTTATTTCTGTTCTGGTTTCCATCAACTCCAGAAGAAATATCTGAATCTTTAGTTTCATTAGCTCCAACATGTAGTTTGGTTGTTATGAGGAGAAAAACCAAAACAAAGAGCTGAAAGATGGTAAAACGCTTCAGAAAGCTAAAGGAAACTGCAGAGTTGCACATCATTCTCTATCGATTTGTCACAAATGACCCCTTTCACATTACATGCTATCATGTGGCATAAATGCCAATAAAAAATAGATATTACCAATTATTTTAATAAGAACTCTTCTTTATTCCACCACTTACAATGGAGAAAGAAAAGAGACAACAGAAATATGATGACCTTGAACCCTGACATTCACCTTTGAACCTGTATCTCGGTCCACTGAGATACACCAGGATCTAGTCTGCATCCACGTGTATACCCTCCCCTCTCCTCACTGAGCCGGTGAAAGGAGAAGCTGTTTTCTCCCAGGCATTGACGCCCCCAATGATTACACATGACAAGATTGTATTCATTTCATTGTGAGCCAATAATTGCTGTAATGCTGATTTCTCTGTTTAACTACCCGACTGGCTCCCGCGGGAGAGCAGTAATTAAAAGAAAAGCCGGTAAGATGAATGGTGTCAGAGTCTCGCGGCTCAATACGCTCACGTCAGCATTACGAGAGATCGAAAAATACCTGCAAGTTCTGAGAGGATTTATCTGGGATCCATATTCTGTCTGAGAGGCCTCTGTTAATCTAATAAAGGCCCACTTCACACACACACCTAACTTCTAACTCAAAAGTCAACAATTTTAATTGAAAATGCATCATGGACTCACCCAGAGAAAAGGCTAAGGTTGGAAATATTGATATCTGCAAAGACTTTGAGACGTATACGCAGGGCTGCACAAACTTTACGAAACACAAAACTGAAGTCTCCTGGGTGAAATAATCTACATCGAACCTTCAATCAATACATGAAGACCAAAGCTGGTAGAGAGATGAGAGATGAAGATTCAAGAATAAGTGTGAGGAGAGGAGACAGAAGGTCAAGGATCCGGTCCTTTCCACTTTCTAATTTTCTGCCCTCTTCAGTTTATGAGACTGCACATCCATTTTATTTAAGAGTATCGCACAGCAAATGAGAAAACCTGATTGTTACAAGAACCCGCCTTCACAGCACTTGAATGCATTTCTATACTGTGAAATTAGATTGATGTAACATCCTGTAGATTATGATCATGTTAATGTATATGCGTATGAGCTTGGTATCAAACATCAATAGCTTTTGAAGAGTGACCCAAATATGTCCCTTGTATCGACTATCAAAAAACTGTCATTATTACAATATGGCATCAAATGCTTGTCCAGATTATTGGGCTTGTTTAGTTATTATTAGATCAGATACTTCCTGCTTTTTTTGCTTTTATTGGTCACATGATGCTATGGCTATGCGCTTGTTGGTAGGGACCGGCTCCTTAATGATGCAGCAGGAGCTACAAGAGCTGTTATTGCATCACCCGACTCTTCAAATGCTGAGTGGATCATCCAGAAGGTTTGAATCCACAATTCCTCTGTGAAATCATGAACTATCAGCTCCCAGAAATCCCTCATATGTGGCCTTTATAAGGGGCTTGTCTTCCCATTATCGCTCAGATAACACGCCTACGTCGCCTTGGATTGGAAATAATGACGGCTAGTGCCGTGGCTGCAATAGAAATAAAGCTGAGTAGTTTTGAACATCCATTGCCATGCTTCTGCCACGCAGTCATCTCACGTTTGTGTTTCATCGACATTTAAAAAATATTGCTTAAATTTTGCACAAATCTGTAATGAAAACCCAGTTTGTGTGTTCGGCTCTCAGTACTTTTATAGCTTCTAACTGAATCTCAGTGATCTGAGTGAGGTAAGCAGGGTTGGGTATCTGTACTTGATATCTTTACGGTATCGACAGAAATAAGGCAGTACAAGTAGCATCAAAACTTCAAACCTTTGTTTACCTACCAGCCTAGTCAGGTAAGGAGATAACGTTGTCTGCCTTCTGCTTACAAGTAGTGAATTTATTGCTCACAGCAACTTGACACAATACAGTCCCTGGCTCTTATTTGACTTTTGGTATCGGCAAAAAAAAGTTGTTGCACATTTCTGATAAATCGTTAGCATACTTAGCATGCATTAGCTCAGAGGGCTAACTCATCTTTTTTACTTCATTACTTGAAAGTCGCTGAACCCTGTTCAAACTCTCAGACTGTAGATGAAAGAAAAAAAAAGGAATGAATGGTAAAATATTCATATTTAACCACTAAATCTGAGTCAAATCTGATTCAGCGTACAGCCTTAAGAGAAAGTATGTGCACTGACAAAGTGAAAATGCCAAACTGAGTGAAGTGCAGACAGCCAGATAACACTAAAAGCTACTGTAACTGATGCTGTCTGCCTTTGTGTGAAATGAAGGAGCTTTTCGCTTGCATCTCTCTAATATGTTGAGTGGTTCAGCAGAGCCGGCTGAAGCCCCCACAGAGCACAGCTTCTTAAGGTCACCTTCCCTGGAACATGCCTCTCTCCCTCTCCCTCTCCCTCTTTCTTTCTTTCTCACTCTCTCTGTGGGTCTCACAGAGCGGACAACCAGCACATCACAACCAGATGGCTAAAGATGCACCACAGCTCGTCTCTCTCTCCCTGCTCTGCACTGCACATGACCTACTTAGGGGTGGGACAGTCTACGTGCATATGTGTGTATGTACATGTGCAGCTCGCCTTTACTCTGCCTGCTGAGGCACAAACACCCTCTGATTAAAGCTGTCATCTTTCTCTCATCTCATGACACCCTGGCACATGTGAAGGAGGTGGGAGCGAGGGGGGGCAGAGGAGTCTGAGGGGCACCAGGCAGAGAGACGTGCACATGTGTCTATCTGCGTGCGTGCATGTGTGTGTCCCCTGCATGTGATCAGCAGCTCAGAGGCGAACACCAACGGCCGTCTGTTAGATTTGGGGTGCTGAGCGATGAGCGCAGCACTCCGCTTTCACCGTGCAGACAGCTTGAGTTATAAAAAGTCTCAGGGAATGACACAAAGATGGATGGATTAAAGAACAGACAGCTAGAGAGGCAATCTTATGAGAGTTTCTCCCGTCTATGGTTTTATGATACCCAGCTTCCATCTGACATCTTATCAGTTTGGCAGTGAGGCGATAACAGTTTAGGAAATAGCAACCCAGAAAAAATGTTGGCATTGTATGTTTCTGAAAACCACGGGTACTTTACATTTGTGGATTAATAAATAGCAGGTACTTTTTAAAAACTTGCATTTCTTTATGTTTAAACAAAGCTGTAGTTAAAATGTGTGGTCAGGGTTACGCACAAAAAGAGATCATGTTTGGGCTTAAAAACACAATTTTTTGTGGCCAAATCCCAGTTGGAAAAGCCATCAACGTCGCGTAAAAAAAACAGTTTTTGTGGCACAATCCTGGCAGGAAACGCAGCAAAGCCTGTAAAAAGCAACTTTTTTTGTGTAACTGTCCCGAGTAAAAAACAGCAATGGGTTGTTGAAAAACTGTGCCATGCCATTGGCCTAAAATTCGGAAGCCCAATTAGTCAAAAAAATGTCCCATTAGACCAGAAGCCCATTTCTCCGACAGCCCGTTATCCCAAAAACAAATGCTAATTGTTCCAAAGTCCTGTTTTTCCAAAAATACACGCTCCCTGCAGTTTCAGTTTCCAAGCGGCGTTTGAGGTAGAGTTCTCACTCTAAACCTAAGCCCGATGGAAAACCCGGACGGGCCGGACCAGGTCAAAAGTCACTTTTTGGATGCTTCAGAATTTTGAGCAGTGAAAAGATTGGGTATTCCTAAGAAAAACTCCCATGTTTGGTGGCTAAAAAGTTGCTAGAAACACAGCAATGATGACAAAGCCAGCTTGCAAACTATGTCACTTTAAATATGATACGTATGAAAAGTACAAGTGTAATATATTTGTCGTTTGTGGAAATGTACAATGCCAACATTTTCCTCTGGCAACTAGGCTGGAAATAGAGTGAAGGCAACTTTCTTCTCAGGTTTCCTAAACCTGGTGGAGCCAAGTTTTGGTTATTTTTTTCCTGCTCAAATAGTTTCAATTCTGATTTGGGACATCAAAAGCATCAAGACTTCAAACTGTAATGAGGTCAACAGAGATGCTTTAAAACGAGTCATATAACTGGTTAAAAACAAGACGTTTTGAAACTGAACGACGCCCACGGCAAAAACAAAGTCTGAAACTGAAACATTTGCTTGTTTATTCTGTGTGTTTTTGCAATGTGAGTTGCATGCATATAGTATACTGTATACGTGTGTGTGGTCCAGTTTCTGCTTGGACACCAACCAGCAGCAGTTATCCAGCCAGCTTTTAAATCTGTCCCTCATCTCTGAAGACCTGTCATCTGTCAACAAACCACACGCGCACACACACACACACACACACACACACACACACGTTTCTGTCTTTCTTAAAATACAGCACTCAGTGACCTTCTTCACCAGCTGTCCTCGTTTTGAGAAGCTATCAAGGGAAGCAGAGAAGGCCTCCAAAGAGCCAAATTAATTCTTTGCTTTGAGCCGTGACATAACGCCTGCTGCAGCGCCACAAAAAAGCCTTCACACAGCGCACAGCTTCAGCGTGTAGCTGTGTCAACTGTGCCTCGTCGTACGGTCACAATAAGGAGGTCTTAGGGAAATGTGTGCGTTTCTGCCTTGCCTTTGAAATCATGTTTAAGCTGGCAGCTGCTCCTAGTCCTGACCTCGAGATACACTGCATATCCAAACACAGCCCAATTAGGCCAAACCCAAGATCCCATGTCCGAGGGATGAGACAGGGTCACCACCCTGCCAGCAGTACAGGCTGTCAGAAGAAAAAGGAGCTTCAACGTGCAATGCATGGGGACTGTGTGTGTGTGTGTGTGTGTGTGTGTGTGTGTGTGTGAGTGAAAGGGTGAAAGCAGTGAGAAAAGGAAACACCATTCCTTCATTTACATTCTTTCCACTGTATTGGTCATAACTATGAAAATGAACTGCGGCAGCCCAATGCAAGAGGAAGAGCGACACAGGCACTGAAGGAGCTGCTGCTACTCAGAAAAGGCTGCATTTCAGTCTTTCTGCGTGTGTGTGTGTGTGTGTGACCTTTCCCGACTTCTCTCATATAAGTCATCTGTTGCTTTGCAGGAGTTTTTCTTAGATTCCTCTCCTCAGGTCCGGGAATTTTTAAAAAACACTCCTGCATACCTCCACTGTGCATGTACAGTAATGAGTGTTTCCCCTAAAAGGATCGGTTCAAAAGGAAAGGCCAGCTGTGAAATGTGCTTGGTGGTGTCTCGATATATTTTTTTTAAGTCAGATGTGGATGCTAAGGGAAAGATGCAACATGTTTCCTTTGAATATAAGAATATATTTGAAAAATCAAATGTGATGGATCTGCCAACAATAGGAGTGATTAATTGATTATCATTTTTGGAGTTAATCTTTATTTTTTTAATGTATCATTATTATTATTATTATTATTATTATTTTAAAATTATTATCATTATTTTTACATTTTTTAAATTTTATTTTTTTTGTATGACTTGGGATATTGCATTTGGACACAAATACAGATTTGATAGGATTTGGGATGGGTAAGGGGTAATCAAGGGTGTGCTGGGTGGGTAAATGGGTTTTGGTTTAAGGTAATGTTTATGTGTTCGTATGTTATGTGTGTATTTTTATATTTCATACTTTTTATTTTTGGATGTGTTTTCATATTTCTGCATTGGGTACTTTTACTTTTAATACTTTAAGTACATCCCCCTTCTAATATTGACTTACTTTTACTTCAGTAGCATTTCCAATGCAGAACTTTCACTAACAGAGTATTTTCACAATACAACTCTGAATACGTCTTCCACCACTGCTTCCCTCACATAATCAGGTGCCACAGTCTTTATGTTGTCACCTACAAAAAGTGCCTCATGCAGAAGTCAGAAATCTTGAAGCTGAACTCCACAGAGGACAGTTTGCAGCAGGAGTTCAGTAGTGAGTGTTCCTTAGACAGAGCCAAACCCTGGAGAGCTTCATTAGCACATGTGGGCATACATAATGAACACTTGTGCACTGATCTAAAATAGCAGCCAGCACAATAGAGCAGAAGAGTAACCAAGCGTGCGACATGTACGCGCACTTCACTACCTCTGCTGTGCACTCACTGCTCCGTGTGTGTGTGTGTGTGTACGGACACAAGTGCATTATTGATGCAAACCCGGCAGGCAGAGATGATGCAGATCAAAGAGTGTGATGAGGGAACATAGTGGCCACCCTACATCAGCCAGTGAGAGGGTGAGACGTGGAAAGGGACAGAGTGAAAGAGAGGCTGGAAACATACTTGCTCTCTTCCTCTTCAACTCCAGTCCTCCATGTCTCCTCCAACCTGTTTGCTCCCCCTCTCCGTCTCCCTCTCTCCCTCCTCCTCTTCCTCCCGCTTTCTTCCACCTCCAGTAACCGTCCCCGGGATTGCGTCACAAGCACTCAGCTCCAAATTAACAGATTGCAGAGAGTCATGAAGGATAGAAGAGGATATGAGCTGCGGGGAGGGGGAGAGTGGGGGGGGACCCGAGTTTCCATGACGACCGCACAGGACTCCTGCATGTCGAGTGTGTGCGTGCATGTGTGTGGCTGGTTCAAGGCTTGCACAGTGGGGAGACACCATCATATTTTTTTTCTCCTTTTCATCCAAGTAAGAAATAATCAGCATGTCTCCCACATAATAATGTCCATTCACCCCACACACACACACACACACACACACACACACACACACACACACACACACACACACACACACGCACACACACACACACTCTGTTGTGAAACATATTGCCTTATCACCATTTCATACTCTCTTTCACAGCCAAAAAAGGTGTGTGTGAAGGGATGACTAGTACAGAGGAATTACAAAGTGGTCTGGTAAGCTTTTAGTCTGCAGGCTGAGACGGAGTCCTCATCAACAGACGTCTGCTTTATCTGTCCTTTGTGTGTCAAAGAGAGTGGGATCTGACCACATTCGGGATGGTTGAAGAAGAACGCTTTAACAGGTTAGATTTATAAAGCTTCAAATCGCACCGTAGAAGCTCCTGAAAAGTCTAATTTAACCCTTTGAAACCTAGAACGACAGTTGCGTTCAGATGCCTTTCACATTCCTTTAAACCTCTGAAACCTGAGCAAACTGATTTGACTTATTTTGAAAACATGGCTAAAAAGGCAAGAGCAACTTGGCAGGAGATTTCTCACAAACTGCAAGAAACATATACAATACATTTATTCTCATTTAGCTCATTTACGCTGAGTGGGTCTAACCTGCTATGATAATTAATAAGAATGTAATCACATTCAACATGAGGTCTGAGTAGTTAAAGGTGGACATATGGCAACATGAACTTGACCACGACACCGCAAATAACAAGAGAAGATTAAAAGAAGCAGCACGAGCGGATATAAAGTCTTCAGGTGTGCCGGAGCAGCGTCGTGCTGGGAACCGCTGACTCCTGTGGGGCGTTTTGATTGGATCATTAGCGGGACGGTGACACCTGAGTGCACATGATGGGACAAACCTCACCATGTCGCTTTTTTCTTCTAATTCAATTTAATATGTGATCATCAAACTAACACTTCAGAGCTAAGGGTAACAAACGATAACTCTCACATTTTACACACATTCAGCTACAGATTCTTTGTAAATAATACCTTTCCAGGCTTCTGCAAGACGCTGTTAACTGCCTGTAGGTTACTTATGTAGTTATGGAAGTAAATGCATTCACTTGAGGGGAAAAATGCAGGAGATTATTATTTCAGTTTAAGAGATGAGTTTTCATGAAAAAGATTCTGGTTTTAAATTGATCTGGTTTTAAATTAATGCCCTTCATATCTAAAATCTTTTTTAAATTTCACAAAAAAGAACACTTTTCCCAAATTAACAAGATTGATTTTTTTAATCACAATTCTGTGAAAGGTTTATATGGGAAAAATGCCCTGCCTTTTTTCTGAATAAACAAGATAACTTTCTCAGAATTAACATTTACAACACACAACACATTCATGAAAAAATAGATAATAATTTGATAAATTTCTCAGAATCCTGAGAAAAGTTTGCATGAAAAAAGTGTTGCTCTGTGTTTTTCTGAATTATCAAGATTATTATCTCAGAATTATGAAAACAGTGTTCATGTGAAATTTTGTACTCTAGTTTTTCTGAATTAACAAGACTATTATCGCAGCGGAACGAGGAAAATTCTGCTGTTTTTTTCATCTCAGAATTATAAGAAAAGTCGTTATATAATTTTTTTTTTTCAAAATTTACGAGATCATTGCATCATGAATTTGTTAACGAGAAAAAGAGCTGAATTTTTTTTCCTGGAATATTTTTCATAATTCTGAGATAATAGTCTGGTTCATTCAGAAAACCAGCAGATTTTTCTCTCGAGCGAATACAGTCTGCCTCCTCACACTACAGAGGTGCTGTAGCTAGTTTTTAGGTTGGAACATCAAATGCATGTCTACACACACTGTAGCGGGCTGCTCGGCTCTCACAGTCTCCGCCAGGAAAAGTTACAGCTGCCCATTAGTGGCTGCTCTGAGCCCAGTGGAGAAACTGGGTCAGAACTGTGTAAGAGAGAAAGTATGTTGTATCTTCCTCTATCTGATTCACACAGACACACACAGACACACACAGACACACACACACACACACACACACACACACACACACACACAGAGACACACCACAAAAGTATTTTTATATTAGCCCCGTCCTGGTTATTTACGCCCTCATCTATCAGCCCCCAACAGAGCTCTCTACATCCTGTTTTTCACTCCGAATGCTTTCCATGTTTTTGTGTCTGTCTGTTGTTGTTTACATTCACCCCGGGAATAAATGACTAATAACGGGTTTTCCTGTGAACTGAACAAGCCTTTGCCTCGAATATAATTTCGAGGAGTTTTATCTGTGGTGAATGGACTGCATTCACAAAGAGCATTAATTGCAAGAGCCAAGTGCTTTACAATGGCTCATATTCATCACCCTCTCACACACAGATGGTATCAGAGGCCAATGACCTGCTCACTGGGAGCAGTTTTTGGGTTCAGTGTTTTGTTCGAGGACATTTTCAAATGTTAGCTGCAAAACAGACTTTAACTCAGCTGTATGTAACCGACATGCTGCCTGGGAAGAGCAGTGTTGTCCAAATCATGCGTGTAAAGAACCGAGCTCATGTTAGCTGTCTCTCCAAAGCTGTGATAACTGAACCGACTGGGACATGTTACCAGAGTCATGTTGTATTGATGATCAAATAATTTTGGTCATGATATTGATGAACTTAACAGTGTTGGTAGCAGCTATGTTAGACAGTCATTTAAAGTAGCTAGAGAAATAGCAAATGTATTTCTATAGCACAATTTGAACACAGGGAAACTCAGTGTGCCTTACGTAGATGAAAGCAAAAGGAGCATCCATATATAAATATAGTTAAAATAAAAAATAATGTACATAAAACAATGATTAAAAATAGAGTAATATAATTAAAACACAATTAAAACACAAAGGAAGTAACCCGAGGTCCATGGAATTCAGTGGGAAATAAATACGGGTTTAAGAGCTCAACCATATGGACATAAAAACAGAAATGTCTTTAACCTGGATTTAAAAAATATATATTTTAAGGGCACATCTAAAATCTTCTGGCAGTAAGTTCAAGTTGCACTTAGCATAACAGCTAAATGCTGCTTGAAAAGATATTTTAGGGTAAATCTGTCAACTTTCAGTCAGTAGTTTTCTAATAAGTGATCTAAAGTCCCTTTTAAACTGCCTGTTTAAGGCAGAAATGTTGCACCGTTATTTCGCTCGCTGCTTAGTATAAACCGTACAACTATGAAACTGGGGGACAACAGGTGACCTCTGACCTCAAAGCCGGCAGCAAATATAATACAGTAACAGTGCCGAACTGAAGTCTGTGTAAAAGGGGGATCCAGCAGGATGGGATGAGCGTGACCTTTTGAAGACCTTTAAAAAGCAGCTGGCTGCAGTAAGCGGATAACTCAATAAAGAACAGCAGCCAAAAATGTCCACGATTTGGGGAGACAATGACGTTTAGGAAGGCCTTACCCTCTGAGCAGAGGACGTAATCGACCGCCATATAACAGACGGTATATGATTGTTTTTAACATGTTTTGCCTTTGTTATTGTATAGTTCTGCTAAATGTTATCTGTCATGCTAAAGCGTGACGCTTTTGTGTTACATGTCAAACCCATCACGTCTCTTTTGCTATCATTTTGCTATGACATCTAAAACTCCACATTGGGGCTGCATTATGCCAGCGTTGTTTGGTTTTGTAAAAAAAAAAAGAAAAAAAAAAGGCATGATAAAGGATTTTTGCTGTGTCACTGTTGTGGGGTGTAAAAATGGCTAAAGTCTGTGTAAGTCCCTTTGAAAAAAATAAAGTTTAAATAGAGTGCGAAATAAATGTGACATGAACTCAGGGCTGCCTAAAACTGGTGCAATAACAAACTTAAGTTGAGAGAGGGTAGTTATATGGACATAATGTTGGTGCACGGCTATAAAAACCTGACAAAGATCCAAGCAAGATCAAAACTTCTTCAACAAACTAGTGTGGCATGGAGTACGTGTGCAGGCTTTACATTTTTTCCATAATAAAAAACGCGACAGAAGCTGCTCTAGTCATACTCTGTATTTCACAGCAGGAAATCTATTAACACCCTGAGGAGTCTCAGTGATTACAGCCTGGCTGCCTTTATTTAGCTGGGAGGCACTGATGCATTTAGTTTTATGAATGAGGTTTTAAAGTTTTATGTTTTTTATGATTTTTTTCCTCCTTTTTACAATGCCCCTGCGTTTATACCTTTTATTTCACATGACGTGCAATATTTTACCTGTCTTTTCTATTTATTTTTTATTTTTGTTATTTATTAGTGTCTTGGTGCACCACTGCACTGTCCTGTTGGCTGCATACTGTTTTAAATTTCCAAAATCTGCATGTGGCATTTTTGCCCCCCCCCCCAAAAAATTCACCCATAGGGACAATAAACTATATCTTTCCTGGAGGTATCTGAAGATACTATGATTGAGTTTTGCATCCTTACTATTTAATATTTAATAATCCCAAACAGAAATGAATCCTAAACTTTAGTTGCTGTTCCAGCGGTGTGAGTAGCATCCTGGTTTTATTGTAACAGACATAACCCTGGACGTTTTCTACTGGCTGTCTCCAGAGTCGTGTCCTCTGACATCTCTTGCATATTTTGCATATAGATGAGTGTCGTTACATGAGAGCAGATACTGCAGAGATGGTTGATTGCTATGTAATAGCCTTCTTGAGGCAAATTAAATTTGCCAATGTCCGGCTGTTGATTAAGAGAAGTGATTGTGACAGCGGGTTGGGTGACGGATAATCAGTTACGATTTTGTGGGAAATGATGGTGGCTCACAGAATGAAATCTGATTGGAGCGCTGAAGTGATCAGCAGACGAAAACAGCAGCGTCTCTTTCTTCCATCTGAAGAAACTGATGTATTCCATGCTGATTAGAGCCTGATGATCCTCTTTCATACAGCTCGTGTGACTTTGCATGATTGTGATTCTCGTTATTCACTAGAATACTCAAGCAGCTACGAAAATCAGACTGTGATCACCACAAGAACACATGAAGAGGAGCACAGGTGAATAACTGGAGCGATTTAAACAAGAAATCGGCTACAAAGACAAATGAAACGGTCTTATCCTGTATTTAACACACCACATCCTGATGAGCATTTCAGTCTCATTTCTCCACACTGCAATTTTGTGGAAAAATGTGAAAGACCTTCTGCATGTGAGGTGCTGGGCTCCGTGTCGACACTGCACCTCCCACACTCAACTGCATGTGATTTCAAAGGAACGAGGAGCTGTCACTCTGAGAGTGGGTGGTTATGGGGCTGTCTCCAACACAGCACTTCTGATTTATGCCTGTCTCTGAAAAAACTAACACTTCCACAATTATGGTGAATGTACACTATGCTCTTCATTTGATAATGAGAGTCAAAACTTGAAAGGAGGATCACTGTGGAGCATCTCCTTGGCACGCAAGTTATGGTGATTATGTTGGCAGTGTGCTGTAATATGGTTTCTACTGCATTTGATTAGAAATCTTGTGATCAAAAATAGAAAACTGCAACAAGAGAAATGACTGTTAGTACCTTTGTGTTTAGGAGATGCACTAGTGACATTATATTGGTTATGACCTAACTAAGGATGAAACGGTTACCAGTTTCACAATAAACTGTTGTAAAATTCCCAACAGTTACTATTATCATTTCAAATTTTAATTGTCATTAAAGCTGGTAACTGGGCTTTGATGTACTGTCCAGCAATAACAAAGTTAGCAACAGTCTCCCAGACGCAGGCGCAGCATGCAACGTGGGTTTGTTTTGCTGTTCCCTTGTTTGCAGAGTGGGCGTGCAGCAGGCAAACCCAGTGATGCCACAGGTCCCTTGTCCTCATCCACACTCACAGAGACTTAGTAAGCGTTTCAAAGACAGGCTGTCTTTAATGTTATAGCTGTAGATGGTAACTTTTATTAAAACGTTTGTCTCATTTGCTGAAACTGTCACTATATCTCAGCAGCACCGAATGAGACAGAAAATCAGTGAAAAAATCATATTCCTCTGCCTACTCTGTTGGCTTGTAGGGCTTCTAATGGCCTTATTGCATGTGAACGAAAACAACCAACACAGCTGTCAATCACGTTAATCACTGCTCTGCATCTTGTTTTTATTATTCAATATTTTTTTATATTTGTAATTATATTTTACTATTATATTGTTATTTTTATCCTGTACCTCATAGCTGCTGTAACACTGCAAATTTCCCCAATGTGGGACTAATAAAGGACTATCTTATCTTATCTTATCTTATCTTATCTTATCTTATCTTATCTTATCTTATCTTATCTTATCTTAACTTATCTAAGTGTTTTCAGTAAGACTGCCTTCTGAAAGTTGGAGATTCGAAGAATCAGTCGGAGACCCCTCAGTGGACTGAGATAGCTTCAAGTTGAGCAGTTGTTTTTTTTTGCTGGTCAGTGTGCTGTACAGTGTGCCTCTGTGGATATTTTGGTCCCCAGACTTTGCTGCAGAGTGGGTGCTCTTCCCTGTCACACTACTCTTTGGCAGAGGCTGCAGCGGACACAATGCAGCATCACAGAAGAAGACAGACTGCACTGTATGGCTCTGAGATAATATTATCTCCTCTCTTCTGCTTAGAAGTGAAAAATTTACATCTTGCAACAACTTTATAAAACAGTCTCTGGCTTTTGTTTGATATCAAACGTCAGCAAAAAATGTTGTTGTGCATTTGCGATCTGTTGTTAGCACTGTTAGCTTGTTTACTATATCACATGAATGTCGCTGTCACACTGAACTGAGCCCCATTCAAACAGTAGAACTTTATATGGGAAAAAAAGAATAGTGGAATATTTTGAATTTAACGGCCACATCTGATTCAACTGAGTCGGGTACAGCCCTAGTTTTCATAAACATGTTTTAGTGTACTGTTTAGCTGTAAAATGAGAATGATTCTAACGAAATAGATGGATAGATTCTGACAAAAGCCATAAGAAGCAGTAGCAAGAAGAGGAGGGACATCTCTGACATCTTTTCACAGACGATCTGTCTTACGAACGTCTTTCAGGGTACGTTAACAGTTTCAGCAAATATAATAAGTTATTTTCATAAAAGTTACTAACTGTAGCTTTAATGCATATTTGACATAGGTTTCATATGTTTACATAAGATTTTGGCAAATTCTTATTTTAATGTTCATGCAAACAGAAGTGCATTTTGCTGCTAATCTTATTTGGGGATTTGTTTTTTTTAAGATTGACAATTTCTACTGCCTTTGAAATTCATAATATATACATACATACAAACTAAACTAAAAATATTTTCAGCATATTTTAATGATAATACTGATAACCGTGATAATTTTTATCACAATAAACAGTTTAATTGCTATTCTGGTGCTATGGCAACAGCTTTGGTCCCAGTTTCCTGTTAGCCAACAAGGAAACTATAAAAAAAAAGGAAATGTCATGATGTCATCAGTGACAAAATTCAAATTTTGCTACCTTGGAGCAAACAGGGGCTTGAGTCGAGCTATATGCTGGACAGAGCCGTCATTTGTTTGGAGAACAATATGCGGAAAACAAAAGCATGCATTTGGATAAAAAAATTACGTCAATCCACATAATGTAATACACTTTTTTTAAATTTGTGGAAGCATTTTTCAGTCAAATTGACTTCATACAAGTTTGGCTCCAAAGCAAAGTTAAAAAGCTTCCACTGACATCATGACTTTTCCTTATTTATAGTTTCCTTTCTCAGCTACTACATCAACAAGCATTCAAACAGGAAATACAATTGGACCCATTTAGAATGTTTATGCTGTTAAGATTTAAAACCGTCTGTAACCGTTTCATCTCTAATCACGGCAAACTATTTATCCATTATTAGTAAAATGGTTTCTTATTACAAATATCTCACAAGTTACACAACTATGTCCCCTGTAAAGGTCTGGATATCCTTTTGCAACATCACATGTTACAGCAGAGCCCAAGACATTCATGCTTTAAGTAAGTTATTTTATATACCTTATTTGTAACCAAGAATGGTGACATTCTTTCCCTCTGGTTGGTATCCATGATCTTCCTCAAGGACATATCGTCATGTGCAAATACGAGCACGCCGACTGAGGTGTGATCTCGCTACACATGGGCCAATCTGCTGTCCCTGTTATACTGTTATGCTGCCATGCTTTGCAGATTACACCAAAATTCACAGCAATACGGCCCTTCTCTTTTTGTCAGAAAAATGCACATATTTGCATTAATTCACACAGTATTCTGCACTGCATTAATGCTTGGCAGGTCTCAGCCAGTACAGAGATGCAATGCGCAGTCACTTGTTGCCAGTCAGAGGCCCAGGTGTATAGAAGCTTGCATATTAATAATGCCACACTGATGCTATATTAATACTGAACGCTGGGATGCGACGATGGTCTTACCATGCTCTTCAGCTGCACAATCGCCCTACAATGACAGTCACAATGACAAAGTCGGGAACTGTGCAAATCATATAGGAGAAGCAGCCATGCTATAACTCCTATCAGCACACTGAAGCATCCAATTCCTAATAAACCCATGAATATGTACCATGTAGCAGAGAAGCATCCTGGAAACGCATTGATAATGGCAGCCAAGGTCTGATGCAGCCACAGCAAGAGAGCTCTACTGCACGTCAGAAAGCAATTATCCAGTTTTTACAAACCAAACACCTCTTTCACATACTGTTCATACTGTATGCAATCATATAAAGTTCAGCAGGTATCAGGGTTTAATACCATATTCTCCTATCAGGACAAAGATTTTGTATTTAGAGGTCATCTGGCAGTTTTGCATAGAGGTGCAAGAACCATACCTCACTAAACCTGGACCACATCGCCCCCCAGTGGCGTAAATGTACAGACAGTGTTCTATTACAGATATACTGTAGGTTGATTCAAGGACAATTTAATCACATTGACATAACCAAAGAGTTTCTATAGAAGCTTATGAAACACCTTTGTTGTCCAACAATGTTTTAAAGAGCAAACTTCTGACACAAGATCTATAAAAAATCTGTTTCACTCTGCATGCACGGCAAGACCAACCAACCAAACAGGCAGGCAGTGGATCAAGTACTCAGATATTCTAGTAAGTAAAAGTAGCAATATCACGGCACAGATATACTTCTTTACAAGTAAAAGTCCTGCATTTAAGGTTTTACTCACGTGAAATTACAGAGTTCCTGAAGCTCAAGGTGAATTAAATTGAAAGTATTTCTAAGACTCATAAAATCTTAAAACGCCATTTCTAAATTTTAAAATAACTTAAACTGAAAATAATAATTTAAAAAATCTGTACATTTATAAAAAAATATTTTGCTAAATATTTTTAAAATTTAACTATGCAATCTTTAAAAAAAAAGATCCTACTTCCCATTTTTAAGTATTTTTAAGACTTTCTACAGCTCATTTTAAGACATTTTAATACCAGTTAAGGCCTTACTTGTAGATCAATATATCTAATGTTTTTTAGAGTTTTTGAGGATATGCAGGAACTGCGACATAAGTATTAGGATTAAAATATACTGATAGTATCAAAAGTACTCATTTTGGAGTAATGTGTATCATATTATAAATACTGATGCATTAATGTTTTTATCCATTTAACATTGCAGTTAGTAATGGTGGAGCTTATTATTATTAAACTTATATGCTCCTTGGTAGTTTTTATATAATATATCATAATTTATTAGTTGATATATATATTTATATTAATAATCTGATCTAATCTTTTAGTGAAATATTTCTTTAAAGAAATATATAAATACAATCAGGAAATATAAAAAAGTAGAAGTACTTAATGCAAAAAAAAAAATAGCTGAATTTAATGAATCAAAATTATTATATTATTTTTAATTATTGTTTTTTTTTAATCAATCCACTAATTGTTTTAACTGCATTTTTATCTTTTCATGTGGTTTGTGTGCAAAAATCTTAATTTGTAAAATAATTAGAAACTTATGTTATTAAATAATTGTAGCAAAAAGTAAAAAGTACAATATTTCCCTCTGAGATGTAGTGGCATAATATAATAAAGTAGCATAAAATGGAAATGCTCAAGTAAAGTACAAGTACCTCAAAATTATACTTAAGTAGAGTACCTGGGTAGTACTTAGTTACTTTCCACCACTAAAGAAAGGTCTTAATATCTTTATCTAATAAAGAAAAATGTCTTTAGCCTGATTACCATTTTAGCCACATCAGTTAATACTGGGAAAATATCTTGATTTTACGTTTTTTACATGCAAGGATTTAAGACATGCTGAGCCGTGCTCCCTAAAACCCTGACTGTGGATCCTGCCATGCAACAGGCCAGCAACTTAAAAAATCTGCTATGGTGAGAATGTGATGGAGTTATGAAAAATATCAGAGTGTACGGTATCAACAAACAGATCCCACATCAAGAGTTGTTTCACATTTATGTTTCATTTAACAAATAAATGTCTTACCTTCGGCCTTTCATCCAAGATTTGCTGGCGGATATCCTTGTGCTTCTCCAGTAGTCGCTCCTGTCTTTTACTCTGTGCATCCTCCAACTTTATACACAAACACACACACAAACACAGGAAATATGAGGCCATTGCATGTCATCAGTAATAATAATAATAATAATAATAATAAATGTTTAGCACTAAGTACACTGAGGTCGGCCTCTGAATCAATACATTGCACCTCTAACTGTAGTGAATGCACGTTAGACATTTTAGGTAGAAGGTAGTTTTATCAGCCATTTTTTATACAAAGTTTAAAAAACAAAATTACATTTGTCTTTGATCCTGCTACATCTTTGGAGCTGAAGGACGAATTGATTAAAATCAGCAGCTGCTATGAAAAAAAATCCAAAAAAGCCTATCCCACTTTGGAATTTGTGAAACTTTTATTCTATTTGTTAACATACAAAAAAAGGGAGATTTTATTGCCTTTTGTGTGTAGAACACAATATCCAGCTCAAACACCATTATACTTACACAGGTCAAATTTGGACAAGATTATCCTAGAAAGGATTAATATTATCTAAAACACTGATTCAGACTGTAGTCTAATCTACATGTGAAAAACACTGTGAAATCTCACTTTTTTGCATTTTCACAAATAGACTAAAGGATTCACAAGCCTGAAACAGTGTTTTAGATGATATTTAGCTTCTCTGGGACAATCTAGTCCAGATTTGACCGGTCTAGGTATAGTGGTTTTTGAACTGGACCTGGTACAAATCAGTCTACATGTGAAAAACACAGTGAAATCTCATTTCTTTTGTATTTTCACAAATAGAATAAAGGTTTTATGAACCTGAAAATGGGTTTCAGAAAGCTTTGAGTGTTTACCTGACGCTCAAAAAAAGGAATTGTTGTTGAGAAATGTAAATTACGTTTTCCTTTAATCTCACTTAATTATAAGGCAGCATCCTTTAGCACTGTAGGCGGTGGTTTATCATTGGAGTCAATACAAATTTCAGTCATGTTTGAATTTAATTGCATTTTTGGCATTTTATTTGGTGATTATTATGGACTATACATTCAGTGTGAGACAACAGCCATATTCTGTCTTACCCGTTTGATGTACTGCACCACCTCGTTGACAAACGATCTGTTGATCTCCAGCTTCTCTCTGCGGGAAGAATTTAATCAACAGTCAAACCGTGAAACCACCAGAGCTCAATCTTTAGTGTTTAGTGACATCTAGTGGTCACACAAATATAACAAATGAAAATCTTCAAAAACATGTCACTTACTCCTCTGTCACATTCTTGTCTTTAGATTTGGCTTCGTTGATCTTCTCTTGTCGTTTTTTGTCCATTTTCTTCTTTAGATCCTTCTTTTCTCTGCAGATGGTGAGATGGATATAGAAAGAATGAAAATGTGGGATCCGTTTTTGTTTATATGAATGTGTGTGTGTGTGTGTGCATGGTTAACAGTCTTACTTCTCACAGATGTCTCTGAGCTTTTTGAGCTGAGCACTCTGGCACTCCTCTGCTATAGTGGTCAGCTTCTCAACCAGCTGCACAGACAGAAACATAAAGAGAGAGTCAGAATTTGACACAAGAAATAGAGTAAAGTGAAACAACACACATCTGCTTTTCAGTCTTGATTGTTTTGGTCATGTTACTTCAAGCTACATGTTGAGATCATAATTAAACAACATTCAGATCAGGGAGGCAACACACAATCTCATTTATGCTTGTTGTGTTTTGCTTGAATGAACCTTCGGGACACCTCAGCTGTGCTGTCTGTGCAGGAGTACTGGAGCAGAAGAGATTCAGTTTTCCACAATAAACAACAGAACGTGTGCAGAGGCAGCAGAAAGACGGCTGTAATACTCTAAATGAGACGCTGACGGGGAGTTTACAGCAGCATTCATCTGTTTAGCCGTTACTCTGTTTGCCTTTCTGAGATTTAAGGCGGTCAGCGTTTTCGACTTAAGTGACCCTGCAAGCAGGAAATGTTCCCACAGCAACGTTACCTGCTAGTTGTGATGATGTTTCAAAGAAAACATTTTAATCTGATGTTAAAAGAATGTTTTCAAAAAATGTTCCTGTAAGGTTAAATGTTGACATAACATTATAACTATCTTTAATAAAACATTCCCACAATGTTAAACAAGAGCAAAAGAAGAATGTTTCCATAGCAACGATTCAAACTATTTTGACAATTTTTAGAAAAATGAAAATATAATGTAATGTGATACGTTAACAAAAAAACAAACATTTTTTGATGTTTATAAAGAATCTTACCCTAATTTTAATGAAGTATGTTCTGGGAACTAAAAATCAAATCTAGCCGCTGAATATGCTACTAAAACATTGCACTGTGCACTGTACCATCCGCAGAACATTTTTAGAACCAAAAATTGCTAGCTGGGAAGCTCCTGAATGTGTAAGTCTTGCTGCAAACAGTACATACTGTATATTGTGTACGTGATGCATGATAATCAATGTTAAGTGGACCTATTGTGCTCATTTTCAAGTTTAAACTTATTTTGGGTTTTTACTAAGGGACAACCTCCAAGACTGAAAAATGAAGCCAATGCAGAAGTGCAAAAAACCTGCAGTTCCTCTAATGACCACTAAGTTTACATAAGTTTGCCTCATTATTTCAAACTTTGGCCAAGTTTCACACACACATACACCATATATATATATATATAGGAAGAGAGAGAGAAAATAAGGAAAACCATAATAGGTCCCCTTTAATGACGGCGCACAAGCTCAGTTGAGACAAACAAAGTTTGGAGGCCATAAATAGGCAGCTAGCAGACGCACAGACTGAGAAGGAAATCTGATATTTGGAGTACAACTTAAAGCTCTGAATCCATATATGTGCAGTACATACCTAACTGTAATCATAAATACTTTATGGGCCTTTGGGGAACAGCATAATTTGGGCTGGAGCTGACATGAGATGAATTTCAATGTTTGTTCTCACAGTTTTGCCAATTATTAGGGAATTTCACTCCAAAATGCACAAGGGTTTAATAAGGCTCTAGGGGGAATTGAACAGTTGCATGTACACGCAAATGGAAGGAATGCAATGGAAATTGCAGTTTTAAAGAAAACGTGATTTTCATAATGCAATCAATTTTGTTAACAATTGTTATCCAGTCCTTCGTATCCTTTGAAGGGGGGCTTTTCTGCACCCATTTCCCTGACGGCTTTCTTGCTCGCAGCCAAAAGTACTTTAAAAAGATGTTTGTCCTGGGGAATGAGGGGGTCAGGGGGTTTGCCCAAGTATAATCTGACAAGAGAACAATCAACTTAGCTCCAAAAATGTTGCTTATTCCTTTGGTAATCTCTTGCCAATAGTGGGCAGTTTTAAAAAAATATGAAAGTGATCTGCGTCATCGGTTTACCACACAGCCCCCAACATTAATTCTGCCCCTGAGAACCCTGTTGTATACATTTTATTTTGGATTCACAAAATATCGTATTATGTGTTTCCAACAGAACTCCTGTCAGGATCTTGAGTCGGTGGCTTGACCCTCACAAATATCATTCCAGTTACCCTCAGATATCTTCAGACCCGCTTTCCTCTCCCATTTTTCTCTTGACCAGGGCAGTGAAACTGGGTTTGGAGTTTTGTAATCTATTATATGTACGTGATACAAGATGTTTGTCTTATCAAACAGAAGGAATTCAAAAATAAGTCAAAAAATAATTTGCACATAATCTGTAATGTCAGCAGTGTCAGTAGGAGGACTTTGGAAATCAGGTGTTGACAAGAAGAGACAGATTTGTTGCAGTCCTTTTATTCACTATTTACCTAACCACCAGCCAAACCAGCCGCCCCCACATTTACTGTGTATATGTGTGTATTTGCTGTGTGTGTTTTGTGAGTACCTGCTTGATGTGTTCTCGTTTCTGGTACTTTTCGCTGTAGTACTGCTCCTGGCGGAGTGTGAGGAGCTGTTGCTGCTGCTGCTCCTTCAGCTCTGTGAGCCTCTGGCTGCACTCCTGATCCAGATCGCTCAGCTCCTGGTCCAAGGCCGACAGAGAGTGTTCGGACCGACTAACGACACACACACACACACACACACACACACGAACAGAACATCCGCACATTAAGATACCACCACTGAACTTGATGCATTAATTGGTGTCTTGTATTGCCGCGTGCTGCACAGAAGACCCTGATGTTTGCAGCTAAGAGAATAATTCTTGGTTGGAAGGATATCTGCACTCCCTGTTTCTCTAGATGGCTTAGGGAATTAGTCTCAGGTTTACACCTAGAGAGAATTTGAAACAGCACACTGTGTCTGCAGGACAATTCAAATCAATTTTCACTGATTAAATGGCGTCCTTGTTGCATGAGACCCTTTTACAACCGACGTGCATGCTTCAAAAGAGAGAAATCAGGATAGTGCATAATGTGGGATAAGGAGCACATCAACACACTGTTTTTAAAGTCACTCACATTGAAATTTATAGATCTGGTCAAATTTAAAATGTCAATAATAAAGTTTAGAGCAACAAATAATTCAGTTCCGGGCAATATTCAAAAAACGTTTTGTGACGGGGAGGGGGGCAATAATTTCAGAGGAGAATTATTTTTGAGAACAATGTATTTGTACAACTAAAAAGAGTCTTTCTGTATTTCAGTGTACGGGGCGGACTTGTGGGGTGGGGTGGGTGAGGGATTGAAACAAAGCACGAACATAAATCAGTTAAAAAACTATACAATAAAGATATTTTTGGCAGGTATATGGATAAGGAAAGGCTGTGTTAAAGGTGTTTCTATTTATTCTGTAACACCAGGAGATATTTGGATTTAAATCAACCTGAGAAAGTTATTGGTTTATTTCATTTTGTGGTAAGTAAACTGGGGATGGTTGTTTTACACTAGTTGTAAATAAATTTAAGAATTTGTTGAAATAATAATAAAGAAAACAGTGAGAAAGGGGTAGGGATATATACGTTTTACTTGTACCCACTCCTTTTAAGAAATTGTACTGTCCTGTTGTTTTTTGTGTATATGTGGCTTGTTTGGTTTTTTATATGTTACTTTTCTGTAATTAAAACTAAATAAAATATAAAAAAGATACTCCTTTTTCAGTCAGGAGGTCTTTACTCATTATATAACTGGACATTGTAAATGACTGCATATGCGTCTTCATATAAAACTTCTGTAGTCAGAGGATTAGAAACAGATATTCAGAAGGACGGCCTCATGACAGCTACTGGTCATCAAATAAAACTTTTCCAGGAGCCGATGCACTTATCTCTACCTCGAAGCAACTTGGTTGAAATGTGTTATCTGTCTCATGCAGCTCCACACTGTCTGAGAGGTCTCTAATCTGTGCTGTCTGCTGAGCACTGCTGCTTCAGAGTTTGATGGACTCCTGAGGGCCCGGTTCAAGTCCCCGAGGCTCGGAGGAAGCCTTTTCCACTCATTCTTATTCCACACACAGCTCAGCCTTGCTTTTCTTTCTCGAGAGGCGATTTCTGCCCTTCACTGTTTGTTTTGGAGCAACACAATATGCAAAAGTGGAGTTTATTATGGGTTTAAAAATGCATGATGTATTGTGTATTTTTGTAGATGAAAGATTGAAAGAAAGGATTGGAGAGGGAAAAGAAAGTTCTTATACCATCACTGTATATATATGCTTTTCAAGAGGAACTCTGAGTTATTTTTCAGTGTGCTGTATTATTATTATTATTATTTTGTAATTCTATTTTTATTGGTTTATGTGAACTTAGAAAAACAAAATACACAACCAATGAACATGATGACCTTTCAATCATGTAGAAAGAAAATAAATAAACAGATAAATAAGGAGAGAAATTAAATAAAAAGATAGGGAAATAATGTACCGCATCTATTATTATTTTAGACAGTATTTTACTCCATTTTCCAGAATGACTTTCAACTAAAACAGAGACTAAGAAAATAGAAATACTTTCTGTTTTCATACAAAATATTGTTAAAATGTAAACTGCTGACTGTAGCTTTGTTTGAATAACATAACTGTGTGTACATTTGGCCTGTTGGTTGAAAAATGAACGCCTGTTTTTTCCTTGTTGTGTTGATGTCTTTATAGTGGATTTCGTTTTGGTGCAGATAAACGGAGAAAAGGGGCAGACTTTAACTGGGACAGTTTGAAGAGGAGAAGAGGAGGGCTACCTACCTTTTCTTACCGTCTCGTTTGTGGCTCTTCTGCAGGGCAGAGCGCCGCCGCTGGTGCTGGCTCTGCAGCTCGGACACACGGGCCGTGTGCTCCTTGATCAGCTCGCTGGTCTTGCGATGGTGTTTCCGAACCAGCTCCTTCATCTCCTTGTACTGTTTCCTCTGCTCTCGGACAAAACCCTTCTGCTGCTTCAACTCCTCCAACGTCTGAGCCTCGAATTCTAAAGGCAGGACCAACAGAAAAAGGTGACGCACAGGACATGCTGTAAAAACCTAGTTTAACTGGAAAAAATGCAAATGAGTTTTTATTTATATTTTGGATATGCAGCACATAAACATGCATGACGTTGCTGCTAAGCAACTGCTTGGCTGCTGAGATTATCAGCAGTTTTAGAAGTTGCATTGGAGCAACTTATATAACAACACCGTTATCACATTATATCTAAAGACAGTTATGAGCACTGTTTTTCTAACACATACAGTATGAACTATGTTACAGGATATTGTCATTTTTTTCTTGTGAATTTCCTAAACCACTACGATTTTTGTATGGATAAACATACATTTCTAAGAAAAAAAATAAATAAACAAAAGTTATTTGTGCAATACCAGCTCATGATGAAACTAGGGCTGCACTATAAGAGGAAACAATATTCGATATTGTTATTGAATATCGCAACAATATTACTTGTGATAAATAAACAGATACTAAAGTGTACTCAGTTCTACTTTCAGTTTACTGCTAAAATACAATAAATTACTTGCTGAATTAATAAAGTGAAAGGAAATTATTTCCATTTTCATGAAACAAGTGCAACATCTAACACAAAAGAACACAAAAGGCACCAACTACAAATTACATTGAAAAAATAGGTTTTCTACTGATTCATTAAGCCTTTCAAACTTTGAAAAAAATCTGAGTGCAATATTGCAGTCTTCTGTGATGATGAATTTATTAAAAAAAATGAAACCATTACTGAAAATATTTTAGGGTGATGGTAGCTCTAATTAGTAAGTCTAAAAATACCTTTATCTTGGAAACGTAACTACAAAAATATATTATTAAGTCATAAATCATTCACATATAAACAAAGTAAATTAATGAAAAATCAATTTACTCAATATTCTTGCAAGTGCTCAAGGAGGAAGTTTAGGAACAAAAACCTTACCAGTGAGGACACTCTGAATGATGTCTTCAGTCTTCACTGATGGTTTTAATGAGCCTGGAAACCATAAACAAAGTCACATGCTAATTTGCCAGTAAAAATATTACAATAAAAAGTATATAGGTTAACATATTTTCAGTTGTTGATCACAGGACATTAGCAACTAAACTATCGATGTATGATCTTGATTTAATAAAAGAAGATCGTTGGCAACATTTCACACAAATTCAAAATTACAGGGTTTGCATATCTACTGAAGCAAACTTCATACTGTATTTTCTTGTCTAAGAACTTCAGGTGACATTTTAGTTATGAAAATATGATGATGGGATTTGGAGGCTGCTTGTTTATACAGTACCTGCAGACTGGGGCTGATGGCCAACCAGTGAAGGGGGTTTCGGGGCGATTATGGGTGTGTGGCTCAGTCCGTTCTCTGCAGGTAACGTCGCCCTCTGGTCCACCTTAGATTCTGAGGGGGCGTCACTTCCTGCCTCCACCTGTCAATCACATGAAAGATTGCCTGAGCTTCTAACATGTGAAGTACAGCAAAACTAACAGGCATTTATTTACCTTGTCAGTGTTTGTAAGTGGGGGTACAGAGTTATTTACAAAATCAGATATTGTAAAATTTGTCACAAATACCACAAATTTCTCTGGTGCCTTCACAATTGTTTCAATAAAATAATAATAATAATAATAATAATAATGTTATTATTACTAGAACTTTTATCCTATACCACATTCAGTAACAGAGTTTACAAAGTGCTTTGACAATCAAAGCAAAAGCAGAAATAGGATATTTACAGACAGCCAAACAGTCTTACTGAACACGAGTGAAACAAAACCTGGGAAGGATTAAATTAGGACAAGAGGACAAATAATGCAAGATACAAGACACATAATGTCAATATACAACAATAATAAAAAGTAATAAAAAAAATTAAAATAATACTAAGTACAAATAATAAAAACTACTAAATAAATATAAAATAATACTAAGTACAAATAATAAAAAAATACTAAATAAATATAAAATAATACTAACTAAAATAATAAAAAATACTAAATAAAAATAATTAAAATCATAACAACAAAATAATAAAAATACCAAAAAACCCCAAAGCAATAAAAGCAATTAAAGCACAAATAAAAGGAAATAAAATGAATAAAACATATATGAAATAAGTAAAATAAATCAATTAAAAGACGACATGTGACAGCAAGTCTAAAAGTGGGTTTTAAGAAATTATTTAAAAGAAGTCACTGATTCATCGAGCCTGATCTCTTAAGGAGGGTCGTTCCAAAGTCAAGGGGCCCTGATGGCAAAACCACAGTCACCTTTAGATTTAAGCCTCAACCAATTCCAACAAAATTCACTGAAAGTCTCCTTCTGTGTCACAAAGCCTCCAAAATCCTATTACATTGCTGAAAATACAATCACAAACGATTTTTTTTGAGGAACAAAAACCTCCAGGAGTTGTGATATCTGTGCTCAGAAGTCTTTTGTTGTACCTGAGTCCTGCAGGACAGTCTGTAGACATAGCTTTGGTAACCCACTCTGAACATTACTTCCTGTGCAGCAGATCTTAATTTCCCCTCCCTTCCTCTGAATCTCACGCTATACGTCTTATCTCTAAAATGTGTGTTACAATCCAGATCGTCTCCCTTCTCCTTTCCCCGCTCTCTCTACGTTTATCTCCACACGCTGCGCTCTGCCTTTCCATGCTCCACCACTTTCGGTGACTGTTGCCATGGCCACAGCATGAAGCAGCGCTCCGTCGGCCGTCCTCGTGGGTAATCATATCAGCTGCAAATCAGATAGAAGAACCCCCCCAGGAGCAACCCTTCTTTCCAGTCCCCTCTTGTTATAACCCGAGATAACCCCGTGTCCTTCCTCTCCTCTCACATATCAGCCCTTTTCCTGCTCCCTGTTGCACTGCGCCCACATTAATCCTTCGCTACCTGCGCTCTCTATCAAGCGCATTCAAAACGACACCGTTAACAAAGATTGCTGCTGCTTTACTCTCTGTGCAGCACTTACACAGTTACCGTTCTCCTGCTATTGCTGTAATGTTGATGGACCATCAGTGTGAAAAGTTCACAGTGAAATCTTCCCTCTGATATGTCACTGAGAACAAAGCAGAAGGTCACGCAGACAGGACTTGTTTAAACTTTCTGAGCTTCTTGGCATTTAGGTTACAAACTGCAGTCTGTGCTGAAGTTAAAGGTCACGGGCAACTCTGGTTTGATGTCATGTTGTTGGCTCATATCATGTGTTTGGGGGAATCAAATCATATATTCAGATATTCACCAGGTTTGTTAGAGTGTGCTTTCAGTGTGAGGAGTAGTTTGGAGATTCTTGGTGCACAGGACAGGGTTAGAGATAAAGGGGGAGTTTGGTATTTTTTTAACAATGACCCTATTTTCCTGTGTTTTTGTGTGTAAGTGACTAATGAGATACAGCTCGCAAAATCAGTGACTGTTTCAAACTCACTTTTACAGACTTGCTTTTATGTGATGTCACCTTTATTTATTTATTCATTCAGTGATTCATTTTTTATCCCGCTTCCTCTATTCATTTTGCTGCTCTTACTCTATTTATCCGTATCCTTGTTTTGTCCTGTTTTTACCATCTTTTCATGTTTTAATTTATCTTCTTGTTCATCTTTTTCTTATTCATCTGTTTTTATCTTCTTATCTTTGTTTTATCCCAGCTGATGTGATGTCGTTCTAAAATGATCTCTTATATTATTTATTAATCTATTTATCTATTTTTTTAAGATATATTTTTTGTGTTTTTTCAATGCCTTTATTTGAAATTTGGAAAATATAGCATGAAAAGAGGAGAGAGGGAAGGGATGACATGCAGCAAAGGGCCAAAGCCGGACTCGAACCCACGGCCGCTGCAGCGAGGACACAGCCTCTGTACATGGGGTGCCTGCTCTACCAACTGAGGCATCAAGCACCCCATTTCTTATATTATTTTTATCTTATCTTACTGTTTATTCTTATATTTTTTCAAACTTTGTTCATTTAGCACTCTAACTGCCTCTCAAGATCTGCCTGTTTTCTAACTTTGATTCCTTTTATTTGCTTTATTCTTGTCGACCTTTTATGTTCACATTTTTTCTGGCCTTGTCTGACTTTTCTGGACCTTTCTCTGTCTGGCACGTTTGTTGATGTTTATTTTTTTATGCTCTGAATTCCTGCCTTTACTTTGTCTGTCAAAGCACTTTGTAAACAACTGCTATTTAAAGGTGCTGTATAAATAAAGTTATTATTATTAATGAGAACAACAATTTTTTGTCCAGTATTGAGCGAGACAGCGAGTCAGGCTTCAACGTAACCACTTGGGGTATGTTCACACTGTGAATGACCGTCCACCAAAAGTGTTTGTTTTTGCCACTGACATGTTCAGATTGTTGTTTTAAGTGTCAAACAACATTATGGAAAGGATCCATATGGAGACAGACCTTTTTAAGAAAGGGTACGATTCTTTTAACTCAAGCAGAAACAACCCTGAAATCACTATTGTCAAATCAACCAGACTCCATTTAAACAGCTCCAAAGGTGATATACAGAAAGCCTTTGCTGGAAATGGGGTCTAGTAAACAGATTTGTAGAACAGTGTGTTGATTTTTGACATCTTGCATCTACACACTCCCTACAAACATTTAACACCTGAAAGTATGAAAGTACACAGAGTAACAATGACAGAGGAAACCAAGAATCAGAGCCTGCAGATGGATGCTGGAAGAGTTTTGATGAAATGCAGCAATTATCCAGCTACAGCTGTGGCTGCAGTGCAGTTTATCACAGTGCAACTAAGAATGAAAAATGGCCCAAACAAAAGCCTGTTGATAACATCTGTGGGGATCTGGGCTGGAAACAAGCCGTGGTTCATAATCCATCCTTTCACTACAGAACAAAGCTGCTGGCGGAGGGTTCGGCTTTAAAATGCGGTGATATTTTTTATGATTATTTTTATCACAGCGTGCAATTATCCATGTGTAATTGGTGTAAATACTTTTTTTTAATTGTTGAGTTTCCGTTTTGTTTATATTGTTCTTTTCGCTTTATTTATCTCGTACAAACCTCACTTTGATATCCCTTTGCTGCTGTAATAATGCAAATTTTCCCATTGAGGGACTAACAAAGGACTATCTTATCTTATTAAAAATCTCCTCATGCAGCTTCTGTCTACATTTCATCTTAATGCTGCAGAGAGGGAACTCCACTCTGTCTCCATCTTCTCTTTCTTTCCACCATCTGTTTTAAATTTCTAAAGCAGTTAGTTCCTGACGATGAGGCGGGTGGCCAGCTGGCCGAGGGAGCGCTCATCACAATCAGCAACTGATCAGTGGAACAAAGCTTTACACACAAAAACAATAGTGAGCACACACACATGCGGTGTCCTGCATGTGTGATGGAGAGAAGAGAGCGCGCTCGCGCACACACACACACACACACACACACACACACACACACACACACACACACACACACACACACACACACACACACACACACACACCTCTTTGTCGCCCTCCTCCTCTCCTCCCTCCTCCAGCGTGAGTGCAGCCAGCTGATTGGCTCTCTGCTCCATCAGGTTGACGTAGCGGATGGGATTGGACAGGGCTTCTATGACGTCTGAGGAACAGGAAGAAAACAGAGCAGATATTTTTTCATACTGAACATAACTCTTGACATTTCATTTTTGGTTTTTTTAATATAATCACTGGACTTACCTGCGAATGTGTCTGGTACGTAGTCCTTTACTTCTACGTACACAAACAGAGCCGGCAGAGTCAGAGACTGGTTCTTCTCGTTCCTTAGACTGATGTAGTGATAGCCTGCAGAGTCACACTGACGGTCAGTCACTTCACACGTAACAATTCAACCCACATCAGTGCAGCAAAGCATCCAGATAATCAAACACACGTCAGGAAAAACACAGCTTGTAAAAACATTTACACAAATTCTACATGTAAGTGTTTCTGCACTTCCTCTGCCCTCTTCCTAATGTTTCCATGGTTTCTGATGGTGTATTTTTAAAATGTAAGTGCTTATATGCTTTTGCTTTTTCATATTTTCTCTATTCTCAACCTGGTGAAGAAAAGTGGAATTAAAGGAATACTTCATCCTCCGCATGACAGTTTGCATATCAATTACTCACCCCATCTTACATTGAATTTGTGCAGAAAAATTAGTTTTCTCGCATGCCTCCGCGGGGAACAAAGAATGAATAGGGGTCAAGTTTAACAACAGCAAAACTACATCGAAAAATCAGTGTACAAACTCTCAGCCCACTCCTTAAGTATAATCCAAGTCTCGTTTTTCCACTCATGTGTTTGGTACTTCCCAAACAGCCTTTTCTGATGGGGAACTGAACAAAAACTGAATCTTTGCTATGCTCTCTTCAAAGCAAGGCTCCATTGACAAAAACTGAAGTTTTATGTCGCTGAACACAGGATCTGCTGGTATACTGCTGCCTCCATCTGTTTGTTTGTTTGTGTTATTGTGTGACTTTGGTAAATCCAAACTAACGCTTTAAAACAACTAAGTCACACAGGAACCCAAACTAACTGATCGAGGCAGTATATAGTTTTACTGTTGTTAAATCCTTGTTGTTGACTCTTACGACTTCAATTTATCAATAATTTTCTCTATTCTTCCTTCACTTAGGCATGTGAGAAAAACAAAGTTTTCTTTGCAAATTCAACGTAACACGAGGTGAGTAACTGATATATAAGACCATTTGGGCAGAAAAGTGTAGTCATCACATTGAAATGAGTTTTTAGATAATCGGCTACAGTAAGAGCTGTGTTGAACAAATCTTCGTCACCTGGACGGATGGCTGAAACAGGAATGATGCGATGGCCGATGAACTTCCCTCCTTCTTCAAACACGGCTATCCTTAATGATGCAAGTGTGGGCAAAACAACCTGGAGAAAATGTATAAAATGTACTTATTTTTACATGAAAATTACACCACTATATTGCTGTTTTGCTACATTTTCCTGTGGAAATATTTCATGTTTTTTATTCCATGTGATTCCATTGCTTAAACCTTTTAGTTGCTACCTTGTGCAATTATAAATGTAAGTCCATATACCGTGTATGCCTGTTCATTTCCAGAATTGTGTTTGTTTCAGTACCCTAAGTGAGCTCACAAAATCAAAAGACATTGATACAATTTCTTATTGAAAGCGCCTCAAATTTGATTTCATGCTTTAGGACATAGAGTCACGATGAATTTGTGTTTGCAGCAAATTTGTTCTCTGCATTGTGGAAAGATATACTGAAAGCTAAAGAAAAAAAATGTCTGACCTTCTTGAAGACAATGGCCTCCTCTTCCCAGACCGGGTTGATGGCGTTGCCTTGAGACGTCTTGGTCTTGAACGCTTTTCTCTTGGTGTCCACCGGTAAACCAAACATGTCGATCTCCACGTACGTGCCTACTTTCTTATCTGACAGGAACTGGCCTGAGATGATCTGGACGGACAGAACAGGAAAAAAACAAGAAAGCAAGAGAGAGAAAAATGATCAAACACACTGCAACAGCATAGAAAAACACAAAAAGACAACACAAACATACACACACACACACCTTCACAGACAGTGTGTTGGCTACAATCCCGTCCACTGTGCTCTCAGTGAAAGGGTCAAAGTGTTTGTCCGGCCGCCGCATAAACTCCGGTTTGAGCCTGTAGCCACATTTCCCGTTGTACTCATACATGCCCAAATTCAACTGCATGGACAAATCTGTGGAGTGATGACAGAATAACATGAGTTTACTTTAATATCATTTATTTTAATTATCCAGCATTTAAAACATGAAGACAAAATGTGAAGGAATAAGGCATTTACACTATTTAAAATTCTAAATTAAAATGTCTTTCATTATCCTCGCTCACCGATGGTTTGGAAGTTGAGAGCCACCAGCTGACAGCCGGCGTTCCAGAAGAGCTGAGGGTTGTAGTTGGATGAATCCACTCGGGTGCCTTTAGGGTAAATCCTGCTCAGCTGCAGTTTGTTGTATCTGAACAGACGCGGTTAAGGACAATGCTGCAACGCCTGCATTAGAAAATACAACTGGTACTGTTAATACTACCACTAATGCTCACTACTAACTACTGCTACAACTGTACTACTGAGGGGAGAAGAGCGAAGACTTATTTCAGGTAATACTGAACCCAACCATCATTTCATGTGTGCATGAAGCTGCATATATATGTATTAAATGTTTTAACACCTGTATGGTGTAAAAAGACATTAGAAAAAGCATAAATCAGGAATAGCAAATGATTTATTTACATAATATAAGTGCCTCAGAATAACTGCTGAATGCTGACAAAACTTTGTTTCCATTTAAATTCAAAGAAAATTACAGCTAAATTCAAACAGTGTCACAGTTTACAAGTCTCCCTGTCTTTAACATTTCAGAAGACGGGCACGTAATAATTAATTTATTTCTTTCTGAAAGTGAGGCTGAATATTTTGGGACACTACAGTGTAAAAGAGTAACTTTATTTAATATTTATTGAAGAAAAAATCATCATATTAGGCAAAATCCTTTTTGTCTCAAATCAAATATTACAGTATAACCAACAGGAGACCATGTATACTGTGAGAAGTGGTTTTGGAGACATTTGACATCAAAAGAGTTAAAAATTACTGATAATGTTTTTAGTATCTCTTTTTAGAGTTGCACTTTGTAGACCGTCTCTCTGCATACATCAACGCAAAACTCTATGTATATCATTATTAAGTCATTATTACTTTTTTTGAAAGAGTTTTGGGGGTCGTTTTTTGCATTAAATGACAGGACAGCTGAAGATTGACAGGAAAGATTGGCGAGAGAGAAAGAGGGGGGTGACTTTTAGCACAGAGCCACATGTTGGAATCAAACCCGGCTGCTGCCTGGGACTCATGGAGACGCACGCTCTACCAGGTGAGCTGGAGGTCGCTCCATCTCATCATTTCTTTTATTAACAAGATGATTCCACATGAGTGAAGTGAAGAAGAGCAGATGACCATGAGGAATGTAATGAGATGTGATGCAGTTTTAGCACTGCAGCCACAGCTCGGAGAACAGAATACAAATCAGATTCAAAGATTGTGATTTAAATTAGGGAAAAAAGTAAAACTGAAAAAGGATACTCCACAAACTCCACAGGAGATTTGGTCAGTTGCTCCAACGCTTTGGTCTCTACGAAGGACGACATCTGGTAGCTGCGATTGATCTCTGCGGGCAGATGCATATAAAAAAGACATCATTACTACAGAGCTGATGTGTGGAGTCGACATTTATTTTTTAAGGGTTTTTATCCAATACTTAGCTTGTTCAGTAAGTTAATTTGCATGTAAATGCCTTCAGCTATGTCTTACTCACTTTTGGAAGCCTCAAAGCTGTTAAACTTGACTGGCTGGATGTAGATGACCAGGTTGGACATTTCCTCTGTGGCAAAAGCCTCACTGCCTGCTGTGCCCTGTGTACGGAAACACATACACAAATACAAAAGTCTAAATATAATGCAGCACGAAGCTTTAAAAGTATACAGGGATCCCACATATTTTCACAGACAACATTTTCAAAAATTATTTTTGACTTTTTAAGGACCCATAATAAAACTTTTGATGATTTATTCTAATTCCATAACTTTCCAGACCTGTAAAAAAAGCTTGATAAATTACATGACTTTTGGGTCTACTATGCAGAAATTTCCAGTTGCTATTTGTAAACAATAAACCAGCAAAAGCCAAGTCAACCTAAGATTCAGTCTTGTTCGTTATATTTATGCATTTTTTCTGTGCAGTGTCTCTGCAGATAGAAATACCAACACTCACTTATAGTGAGTCATAAGTGTTGATTGAGAGGCATTACTTCTGTATAAGTGTATATAGACTTTTTTGGAAAATCCTCCAGAGTATACCTGCAACAAAAGATTTTTTATAATCCTTGAAAACAACGAGAAGGATGTGTCATGACAAAATAATCTCTGAAGACCTATTATTCAGGATTTTGGAGACACATGAAAAGAAATAAAAAGCATTATTATATATGTACACTAGAGGGCAGCATCAGCACATAACAAGCAAATAGTAATGCTGTATAGATCTGCATTATTACTATTTTTGTATTAGTTTTTGAACTGAATGACATTTATAAGATACACACCTCATCCATTGAGCCTTTTTTACAGTCATCATCATCGTCATCTTCATCTTCACTTTCTGCCTCCACCTCACCTGAAATATGAGTCACAAGTATGGTCACAGATAAACACCATAAATGAAGCTAAACGAACCAAAGCTAAACGTGTGCAAACTGAAATGACATTTCCACATGTTTATGCTAAATGTTATGCAGACTGGTTTGAAATCTAATTAATTATAATAAAACTAGTTTTAATGTGGGATCAGTTGAATCTATTACATCGACAGAAGGGACACAAATAACCTCACACTGACAGCTCCAAACCCCGGAGCTCGTAGTGACTGAGGAAATTAATTTTAATATTGTTCTGGTCGAGCTGACCCATCCTCTGCGCCCACATAATGAGAAATCTTCTAAAGATTTCCCACCAAATCTGAGGTCACACTGACTGAGGAAATTAATTTGAGCGGCGTGATGGTCGAGCTCTGCTAAAGCTTCCCCGCAGAGTCTGAGGTTGTGTTTTGTGCATGACTCACCAATAGACTTTCTGCCCTGTGGCCTCAGGCTGAGCTCGGCACCCTCCGAAGGCTGCGAGGAATCTGCCATCTCCTCTTTGGTCGAACCTGTGTGGAAAAAAACCAAAATCATCAGCAGTAATTAACAGCTTGGAAAAATCTGATGTATATTGAAAGGCTCTTCAGGAAATTTAGAAAGACATTTGGGATGTACTTTGTGGAGAAAACTACCCTCACAGCTTTCCCCAAATAATATCCCACTTAATTTTATCTATTTTAATATTTTTAATAAAGTGCTATTTCCCAGGATATGATAATATTTCTAAATATTTTTATTTTTTTTTTTTGAAGAGCCACAGATGTCACTGTGCCCCAACTTACAAAACCAATTTCTCCTTTTATTTAAGAGTCAAACACTTGTGCTGCCTTTTGTCGTACATCAGGGGGCAGTGTGTGTTAGTGTAAGCATGAAGCTGCAGCTCAGCTTCCACAGAGACCTAAAGGTGATGGATTGCAAAGTCTATCGCAAGTTACAACTGAATGATACCCTTTATGTACAAACATAAATAAATACTGGGAAATGTAGAGTGCAAAAAAAGGATATGCAAACACACACACACACACACACACACACACACACACACACACTAGAAGAACACGTGCAGTGTAGCCAACTCCAATGCAGATATTAAAGATTCAGAAAAACTAAAATCAGAGAGCAGCTGTGAAAATATAAAACTCCATAAATTCAGACATATAAAAGTTCCACAGGCAGTTATACACACACAGCGGCATGCACACACACAACACACTGACAGCCACTACTGGCCCGTGTTTAAGACGCCCCAGTGACTAGCAGTGTATACGCCTGACAGGGAGTGTATGCACCAGCCAATAATACCTTCAGCTGATGGAGAGGGCCATGAAAATGATGAATGATAAACAATAGCTCTGTTTCGCTCCAGAGATTCAGTTTCTGGATGGCGTAGAGGTGCTGGTCCATATTACAGATGGACCCTGACGGTCAGGCTACATTTTACATCTGAAACATCATAGCTCAATGGTCCCAGTGTGACTTGATGTTTGCAGGATGTGACTGTGTGTGCCGTACCTGCGCTGGGGGAGGAGGGCTCACACACGCTGGAAGAATCGCTGTAGGTGTTGGAAACCTGCTCCGACAGTTTCTTCTTGGTGCTCCCGTCTGTCTTGTGGTGTTTCTTCTTGTTCTTCACCAAGATCTTCCCCATCAGCTCCATCGGGCTCGGCAGCGGCACGCCGGACTCCAGCTGAACGGGAGGAAGAAGGAACACAGAGGTCATAAAAATGATAAGATCACGTAAAACTAGAGTTACTGCCGAGCAGCTGTACGCTTCCACGAACCAGTCAAGTTGCATTTACAGTTAACATTCGTGTCTGAGCATACAGTAAAAAATGTATACAATCAGCACCGTTTCAAGGTGGATACCAAAGATTAATGTCACCAATTCAGCATCTGACCGAATGTCTCCCCTCCTGAGTTATGACATTGAAAAATGCCCAGAATTTTTTTTCTGCCGAACATTGCACAGTAAAGTCGACATTTGACCATTTGGATATAAAATGTCCTTACTTCATTTATTTCTCTTATTAGACTCGTGTGACATTTTGTCACAATTTGTGTATGAATTCTTGCTTCCTGCCACAAACAGTTATGTGAGGTCACAGTAACTTTGACCCTTGACCTTCAACCACCAAATCCTAATCAGTTCATCCTTGAGTTCAAGGGGACGTTTGTGCCAGTTTTGAGGAAATTACCTCAAGCCCTTCTGGAGATATTACATGAGAATGAAAGCCCGTTCTCATTTGAAACTCGACAAGTAGCCCTGCTCTGTCAGTGCTTTTATCATAAGAGCGTGTCGCCAAAAGGCACCTTTCATGTGCACATGGAATGACACCCAACGGGTGGCCGGACGGCACCTGCTGCATCAGCCCTATATGCGCAGAAGTGACGTCACATGAGACAGAAACTGTTACGTGCCAGTCGGCATCAGGATGCAACGCTGCCAGTAATGATGCAATATAAAGAGCCCAAGACAGCAGGAAGGGAGGTGGATGGATCTCAATAACCTGGACTTTGTTTTGGGAGTCTGGTGTTTCCTCTTGACTGAATGTGATGTTTTTTTCTCCACCTCAGCTTATTTGTGTCTTTGTTGCCTGAGCCTAACCACCCACGCTGTTGTTGCACATATTGTTACCTAGACACAATCATGTGCCAAATCATCCCACCATGTGCATTTGTTGACATCTTGTTAGCGGCACACCAGAGCGTAAACAAAAAAGGATACCTAACTCATGACATGTGGACTCGGAAATCCAAAGCTGCAATATTTTATGAGTTGGGATGCGAATGTGTTTTACAAACGGATGAAAAGTCACCTTTACTTGATCGAACCAAATAGGTTGAGTCGAAGTGAACATTTGCTCCAAATCATTTTTTTTTTTAAAGTTGCTCTTGAGAAATCACGCTCAAAAGAATGAGACAGATGAGGTCACAGTGATTTTGACCTTAAACCACCAAAATTAGTTTGTACCAAATTTGATGAAATTCCCTGAAGGTGTTTTGAGATATCACATTCAGAGAATAGGACGTCTGTAGAGATGTGCAGACAGACGGACAGACTGAAAACATAACGCTTCAGGATAAGATGATTGCAGCCACAGAGGCATGAAAAGAAAGATGAAAACACAAGTTCATGAGAGAGGTTTTTACAGAATGAAGTAATACTCAGTTGAATGGACGCACAATCGGTTAGAGGAAACTGTTTCCGCAAGAGAAAATTCTGAAAACAAATACTTTCAAGTTCCAAAATGTTCCTTTGTGGCTAAGGAATGTGCCATTACAGCCATATTTTACAGTTTGGAGACAAATTAGCTCATTACAGGAAGAAAACACTGACGCTGTTTACTGGAGTGAGTAATTCAAAATGTAGATTTATGGCAGTTTTAGAAAACAAAATCTTGCTCAAAATTCACCATGGAAGAATCTGCTTAGCTGAGCTTGTTAGTGACCGTGAGGATGGGCACGGAGCATTACACACTCTGTTGATGTAACAGCTCCAAAGTTTACACTTTCAACACTAAAATCAGCTTCCTGGGGGGAAACTGAGCGTTAAACACAAATATTCTCCCCCTCAAGGGAGCTGGCTGGAAGTAGGAAGATCTCTGATTTATTTATGGGGTACACTGCTTTTGGATCACAGTGTTTAGGGATATTAATAATGCATTATGGAGGAAGTCAGCAGTGATGTTGAATAAACTCGCATACACTCACAACCCGCAGAGTTTACAACTTATCAGCTATAAACATAACCAAACTTTAAAGGTTTCCTACTTTTACTGTCTTTAAAGAGCAGGGAAACCGTGATTCATACACCAATCTTAAGCCAAGAATTTCCATCCACTAGCCCACTTTCTCAGCTGCCACACGCTTCCATCTACATGTTTTTACTGTTGTTATTGGGAAGTGATACACTAATGATCAGACGTCCTGTTTGCCTTGGCTTCACTCAAACAATGCCACTTACATGGAACCAGTGCAGCCCTGGATGTGACACACCACGTGTCCATGAAAGCCATGAAATGAAACTACAATTACTACAAAAAAAAGGTGAAAACATTGTTCCAGTAGTTTCTAGGACTATAAACTCTGCTTCTTAGCACTTTCAAGCCTGAACATTTGGCTGGTGGTAGAGAGCAACTTAGTACATTTACTCAAGTACTGTACTTAAAGGTATATTATGCAGGTTTTCAAAAAAAATTAACAAACAAAAAACAACATATGGACTGATACAAAAGTAATTCCTCTCAATAATCACATACGAGCCACAATGTGTTTCAGGTGTCTGTGAAACCTCAGTTTCTGGCCGCCATCGGTACATTATCAGGTCATTGAACTTCAAAGCTTTACATGTACCTCTTGCAAGATTTTCCATTACGAGACCTGTTTTAGAAAAGGTGGAATAGACTTTTACATTTGGAAGTACTGCCTGTTTATATTCTTGTTTGTATAACTGCAAGAGAGCTGTAGCCTTTGATAAAAGGTGTATCATCTTAAATTAGTTTAAAGCTGTTTTCCTGCTATAGGTCATCAGTATTGATGGATACTGAATATTGCTACTTATGTTAAACATTTTCACATTTTCCAAAGGTAAAATCGGTTTTGAACATGCTCTTGGAATATGAAAACCAATGGACAATGACAAATTAATAGCGGTCGAGTAGGGACAGGGGAAAAGTTTTTTTAACATGCTGTTCTAGATACTGTACATATGTGTGTGTAGATGGTGTAGATGTTTGTCAGAGTTGGTTTTGATGTATCGGTTTACTTTTTTTGTTAAAAAGGACAATAACTACTGTTAACAAAGTTGTTTTCCTGCTAGCCCCTATAGCTCCAAAAACTTCTGCTCGCTCTTCTGCCCACACGATCTTCAGTCCTGCCTGCTTCCTAAATGTGCGAGTGCATTTCGCCTCGCCAGTTCTGCTCTGTCTGCAGCTTTAAACTAAGCCTCGACAAAACTGAGCAAACTGCACGTAAAATAGCTTTATTTCTCAACATATTTCTTCAACGGTTATAATGAAACAGTCTGGCAATACAGCCTTCATCAGCATAATGAATGCGGTGATGAGAGCCATATAACAAACAAGCAAACATGTTCATGGCAAAGTAATTTCAGCTAATTTTTTTGGGGAAAGAGCAGACTGTTCTCAGTTTAATTGAAACAAACAAACAAACATTGTCTCTCTTATTCAACATGTTTTGTGGAGTGGAGACACAAGGGGAGCTCGGATTTCTCAGAAAACTGTAATCCTCTTTATTCTCACCTTAGGCTCAGCCGAAACCAATCTAGCTATATTACCCTATCTGCCCCTGCCCCTATGGACTCACGGAGGCGATATCCCATTTGATACGCTGTATACACGGCTGTGTCGACGCCAGAGGGGAGTGGCTGTCATTGCACTCACCTTTCCCAGTTATTACATGCTCAGTGGTAGAAATCTGATTCCTCAATGGCACTTTTCCTTTCTGTCTCTCTCTCTAACTTCTCCCTTGGTGTCTGTCTCCTCATATCTCTCTTGCTCCCTCAGCCACTCCATTCGAAAGGCTTCCCCCTGATAATACTTCAATGTCAAATCCAGTCAGAAGGAAACTGGGAACTTAAGCTGCACTACAGCGTTATATCAGCAGGGACAAGGCATCCCTAGCGAATATCACAGGGTATGTTGAAGCACACATTGGATGTATATATGTTTTCATGTGTTTCCCCAGACGCTTTGTGAGGCGGCGGAGCGAGAGTTTATGCGACAAGTGTCTAACATTTGCCTCACGTAATAGCCTGCGTCATTACACACAAAGACGCTAGCGGTGGCGGGGGGAACAGAGTTTGGCCACAAAGAGACAAAGCAAGCTTTTGACTGGTAGCCATGGCAACAGAGGAGAGACAGATAAAGGGCCGCCAAGAAAAGCCACGTTTAGATTACAGCGTAAAACACTTCCATTTAATCTTACACGGCTGTCATTTGCAGTCTTTCCCGTGATAACAGAGAGTCGATGCAGGGGAGTAAAAACGACCGCGGGAGGAATCATTAAAAGTTTCCACGGCACGTAAATAGCCACAGGTATGCGTGCGTCTGTGATTGAAAAACAGGAGGGACAGAAAGGGGGAGATGAAGTCTAGGAGGCCATTTAGGAGCGTGCCAGGAGTGACAGAAAGAGGAAAAACAGCAACAACACATTTTGCCAGGTGCTAGGGGACATGTCGATATGGTGCTGCTGGTGAGACAGATGGAGAGAGGGAGAGGACAGAGAGAAATGAGAGTGTGAGACCACTTCTTAAATCAGCATCTCTACATGTATGGCAGCCATTCTATTTGAACATCATTCATTTGTTTTAGGCTGGATTGCACCAACAAGGATTAACTTTTCAACCTGATTAAATCATAGTTTAAGTTGAAATTCTTTTGCACCAAACTTAGCTAAACATTAAGAAAGATGAAAGTAAAACCTCTCTTAAATCTCAGTTCAGTTTTTACACCAAAAGTAGAATAACATTTTTTCACAGGTCTCTAAAGCACTAAGACGCTCCTTCTGAATAACTTTCATCATTACCAAAACAAAGTCTTAACCTTGAGTTTTTAATTCTTAAAAAGCTTTAAAATTCTACAAATTTTCTTAGAAATTTGTCACTAGGAGCAACTTTCTGTATGTGTCGTGAATACGGCTTCAGGAATGTAATCAACAGGAAGATGGATGGTCACAAACCATCAAAAAAAGCTGAACTGCTTGAATTTTTGCGCCAGGAGTGGCATGAAGTCACCCTGCAGCCGTTTGAAAAAGCATGCCAAGATGCATGACCTGTGGTTTGACATTTTTGGTTAATTCCACCAAACAGTGACTGAACTCTTCCTAAGATAAAATCCGAGATCTTGTTTTTGTAGCGTTATTGAAGGTCTGAAAAGACTGCCTCTATCTTTTTGTTATTTTGAGGAGTAGTTATTTTCTGCAAATAAATCCTCCAAACTAAAATATTTCCATTTAAATATTGGAAGAAATGTTCTCAGTGGTTTATAGAATAAAACGAGAACTGTTCTTTTTACTCAAGCACACACCTATAAATAATTGAACCAAGAAACTGGTATTTTTTTGGAGGTCTCTCTCTTTTATTCAGAGCTGAATATGTCGGTGTGCAGTAAGTTGTAAGCCTCCTGAATGTATATCTGAATGGGCAGCCGGCTGACCACTAGTGTTCAAGGACATTTCATTGGTGCACTCGTCTGTGCGGTAATCTGAGCTGAATCCCTCGCTGCTGGCCATGTCGTATGTGTGTTTTAGAAAGAGAGACAGCAACAGGGAGACCATGAGTGTGAATGTATGTGTGAGTGCATGCACATGTGTGAGCATCATATGTACTCACAGGATATTTCTCCAGAGGGTCTGTCAGTAATGCGTCTCCAAATATTGACCGGCAGTACTCTGCCATCTTAGCCTGCTGCTTCGGTCTGTAAGTCATCACACACAAAAACAAACACAGACACACATTATCATGGTTTCTCTGCTAAATATAAATATACACTGAATACATATGTTGCTCCTAAGGTACCTCTGGGAGCCATTCAAACATAAAAAGAGAATTTTCTCCCTAAAGCTAAGTCGATGTCTACACAGCTGATACACACAAAAGGGCTGATTGGGCCTATCGATGACAGACAGAGCTGATCAATAAGGTCAACACTGATTCTGTAGACTTTGAACGCCTGATTTAAAACAATCTGCTGACTTACGAGTCCACGTGGTTCTCAAAAGACAGGATGATGGGGAAGGGCGAGGTCTTGAAGGCACACTCTGCTATAGCCTCGATCACCTCCTAAAAACACAAACATAAAGAAAAACAGTCACTGCTAGTTTCAGACCAACGCAGTTTTCACGGCAAGTGCCCTTGTGCCTTTCAGTGCACCCATGGGTGTGTAGTTCTTAAAATGAGTTGTAGTCAAGCACATTTTTGGCGTTTTGCTATTTTTAGGCAGCAGAAAGCGATTGACCAACAAAAACCTGGTCTTAGGTCAGAATGGAGTAATAAAGGATGCATTATTAAGACGATGCACCTACACAGGTGGGTTCACAACACTTGTACACACAAAGAGACGTACACGTGGAATACCAGTGAGTGAAATAAAAGATTGTCAATGAGGAAAATATTAAGCACATTCTCTAAAATGTGAACATAGCAGAGATCAGAGCAGAGCTGCAGAGCTGCTGTCTGACTCCACATTAGAAATGATGCTGTGCGCTTTTACACACAGAGCAGCATAACTTGGCTGCACAATATTTGATGCAATGATATTACTGCTCTTACTCACAGCCTGTATGTAAAGAAGGACGACATGGCAGCTCCCTAACAGAGCGCCTTAATAATGGGTCCTAAATCAAATCACTTAGCATTTCAGCACCTCTGGTTCCTTTGTCTGTAAGTCAATGAGTTTTTTGGATTGAGGTTAGAGGTCTGAGGTTAACAAAAGAGACTTTCACGTTTTGTTAAACAACATTAAATACATCAGTAAATACCCCACTTGCAAACTTTGTAGCTTTTATGCATCGCAAAAAAGGCGGTTGCGAACAAGTGGCTACATGAGACTAAAGATCATCAACACACAGAGCCGAACCGAACACGGCTTTACAGCCTCGTAGTGGTCATGATGCTAAATCATGCAACAGTGGTGTAGTTTGTTTACAGCATAATGTTAGCTTTTACCTCTGGCTATTTCATTGATACTATAGAAACCCAGTATCTGAGATACCTTGGCTTCATTTTACTACAGTGAGAGAAAGTAGAGATGCAATGTCCATCTTTATATACAGTCTATGCTCTTACTGCATCTCTCTCAGCAGAAAACAGCTTGCTTCTCCAATTTGTTGAATCCCCCATGTAAATAGCAGTTAACAAGCTGCAGGCCGCCTGGCTTTTAAAGGAATGGAGATGACACTTGGTTGAACTCGTGGCCAAAACACACCTAGGATTAATTAAGGCTCTATATTCAGCCCTTTTGCCCATTGTGCCTTACTCTGCACTCAAATTATGTATCGTTTAACTTGAAAAAATGGAGTTGAACACGCCCTAAATGAAATTATGCCATGTACTTTAGATCACATGCTATACTGTAGACTGTTTAAATAGTTTTCAGTGAATGCCACTGTTTGTTTATGCGATAACTTGCTGTAGAGCCGAGCTCATATTCCAGCCAGAGTTATATCAGTTTATCATGATATCATTTCCTACATTTCCTCGAACGCCTGAGAGCCTCCTGCAGAGAACATGCCCGAACGTGTTGACATCAATAACCCTAGGAGAGAACAAGCGTGATAAGACAGTAGTACAAAAACTAAATTACACTCCGCCCTCACTCTAAATGCAACATGTTATCTGGCTGCATGGTGTACTGCAGCTACTGATGCTGGAAGAATAATGCTGTTGTGTGTATCGAATACTTGTATGCGTGTGTGTGCAGAATGTCAATTCTCTTTTCTGTTTGATAATGTGAAAGGAAATCTTTTAAGTATATCGTAAATTGCAGTGTGTTCACTCATTCATGTCTTGCAAATTTCTGCATGGATATGTTTACGGAAATGGGAGCTGAGCTGTGAAGTGGTGTCGGCGCCCGACTCCAGTGAGGACAGTTCAACATCTGATATCGGATTTCTAAGCCACTGATTGTCTAAGTCAATTACATTGTCATTAACAACAGTGTCAGTTCAGTTAATGCCTTTATTTCCATTTTCTCCATCTCCTCCAATAAAAATCTTAGTCTGTAACTCTACACTCTCCATCTGTGGCTCTGTCTCTCAAAACTCTTTTTGTATTTCACTCTCACGGTAATTCCATTAAGCTTGTTCTACTTCTTTTGTTACTCTCATTAGAACTAAATTTCCTTGATCAATCAATCCACTCACCTCCCTCTCTTTTTCTCCTGACACCTACCATGCCCTTAAAATTTTCACACCCTCCTCCTCCAATAAAAACATTCTTTCTCTTTGTCTCCTCATCTTCGGAGACTTCAATTAAGCGCTCCTCAGCGCTTCACTTTAGAGCCATTCAGCGCGTCCCAGTCCTTTACGATGTGCCATCTGCTGAATGCATGCTCCACTTTCTGTTTATCCCACTTCTTATTCAACTCTGCTTTCCTCCGTACTTTTATTTTCTGTCTGACTCTGTATCTGTCTGCTTTTCTGTCTGTGTGTGTACATAATATTTATTTCAGTTATAATCCTTGAGCATTTTTTTCAGCAGTCGTTTCTTTTTGTTTACATTCACAGGAAAACGATGCATGCATGTAATACAATGTTATCTCATTGCTAACAGCCTCACCGTTTACAGTTTGCTCTCTTTACATCGTGTCAGAGTTGTATTATGTTACTGCTTATGCCAACAGATCATTTCCTACCACCACTACGTAACATTAAGGGTATAAAATAAGCATAATAAGAGGTGGCTTAGGACATGTTAGCACTGACATGAACTCTACAAAACAGGTTCATCAGCACCACAAAACAAAATGTCATTTTGTGTGGAAAATGATTTGCATTGTTGCAGTTATTACTGATAAATTTCTTTACGAAAACAACCCGAGGTTGTTTGGCTGCACTGTAAACAGAAACATAATTTGTTTTTCTATTGTGTTTGTGTTTGTATATCATTTTAAAGCCATATCCAGCCCTCGATAAAACTGTTTTAGAACGTTGCAGGGAAAAAATGCAGGGGTAAGAACTACTTCATGTTTTTGGATTTTCATTAACATATACTGTATATACAGTAGCCAAAACAATGGATATTCAAACCATTGCCTGGAAAACAGTTTTCCTCATTTCATTATTTTCCCAAGAATTTCATGACAGTGAGAAGTCTGAATATATGTATGAAAAAATCTGTTTTTGAGTATTTTTACATCCCTGTCCTTTCCCTGACTGTGATGCAGTTTCAAATGTTTGATGACTCATCCTGCTATCAGGGGCATTAACAGAAGTTCACTCAATCTAACGAGACTGTCGGTGACTGGCTAGCCACACTGATCACACAAAAAAAACCTTCCTCATTTATGGTTTATAGTAGCTAACAGAGCACTAAAGAGAGAAACTGGTAAAGATGTATCCTGAGTGTATGTACTGGATTTTTTCCCCCGTTCAGGTAGAGATGTGTGTTTGATTTCATTTCCAAAACACTGTGGCTGGGGTCTAATTCATGAATCTGTCCCTTATTATCTTTATCATCTAATGGTGAGGAAGGTGTGTGTTGAGCCAACAGCCCACTGTAGCTCTGTATCCCTCTAAACTCTGCGCCTGCTCGCTCCCTTTTCAGTAATCCAATCAAATACAAAAGATTTGATTTAATTTTTTTAGCAACTGCAAACTGTTTAAATAATCAGTTTCACTGAGAAATTCACATAAGAGAAGCTAAAAATGCTCTCACTTCAGTTTCACAGGAACTTTTAAGTTTGCACTTCAAGGCAAACTCATGTTTATTAAACATACTCAAATGAAAATAAGGATGAAACCCAGAAACCCAATTTTAACCTTAAATTATCTAAAAACACAAACTAAAACACATAAGGATGTGGGAGTGGGGCCGACCCGAATAACAATCTGTATTTGATGCATGCAATATTTGGATTACATCATCTGTCCGCGAGGTCTGTTTACCCAGAATCCCCCTCTCTGTGTCTGTAGACAAAGACATTAAAATGCACCCGCACAGAAACATGCTTCAGCCCTTACTCCCCACCCCCTCAAACCCCTCTTATATCACTATCACTCTGCTCTCCTTGTGTTACCTTGAAGGAGATTTCAGTTGTCATGGTGAAGCCGTGAGTGATGACGGGCTCTTCTTCTGTGGTGCGACCCTTCCAGCAGTCCAGTTCAATGCAGCGGCACCCTGACAGGAGAACCTGCTTGTACATCTCGACTGACGAGTTTCCTGCGAGTTGGCCGGCTGCACAAGAGCAAGAAAACACACACACACAAGAACACACCACTTCAGGTAACTGTCACATTGATCCCAGAGGAATCAGGATGCCAACAAAAGCGTGTCCTCCCACCTTTCAAGAGCTCATTAAGCTGCGAGCATGCAGTAAAAAACAATACAGTTATCTGAAGCAGGCAGATCCCATCACCTTGTCACCATTAGCGAAGCAATTATCTCTTCACATTAGCAGCATGCTCTCCTGCAACACGATGGGAACTGTGTCAAAGTGAGAGGCAGATCTATGTTCTCACTTCAGCTGGCATCATTCATTCCCTCCATTTTTTTCCATTCCTTTTCCCTCACTCGTTCTTTCTCTTCTTTTGATAGGCATCCCCATTTAAATGCATCAGGGAAACACATTCTTTACTAAATGAGGTCATGTGTTGCACACTGCATAAAACATTGCTTTAGTTTACTATGCGTCAGTGGAACAGAGATACATCTGAATGAATGAATAAGTTGCACAAGCTGCTGTCAGTCTGATTATCTTATGTGGATCTTTTCTTATAATGTCGTGAAACATAACCACTGCGCAGACAGAAATGCATCCCGCCTCGCCGCAGCTCTCTCTGTTAGCTATTATAATATCATTAAGTGTCACGATGAAAATACATAAAGAAAAGCTGTGCTCGTGAGGAGAGAATCAAGGACCTGTTGTTTGTTTTTCTCATTTCTTCATTTCGCAGGCCATGAGTCTGGCCTATTACAGAAATTCCATTTTTTCCATCGCTGGAGAAATTTGATCCACTTGAAAGATTAAATGCTCTCCAGTTCCCCCCAGAATAGATTTGAATAGATGAATTCTAATATCCACTGAGGAGAAAATGGCCTCTGTATTGTGCCCGCCATGCTTGCGCACTGCTGGGAGCCTGTTACTGTGACTACCAGTCTAAAGAAATATTTAACTCATGAATATCAATGAACTGAGTCTCATGACATGACTTGATTGGATAACCTCAAGAGAGGTAATGCAAGAAAAGGGGGCCTGATATGCACCAGCGCGTCTGATTGACTCACCTGTGAGGTATGAAGTCGGGTGTATGCGCTCGTGCAAACAAAATTGTGTTTCTAAATGAACAAGTGATCCGTTCATGTGTAGAGAAATACATGATGCGCATGTGTAATCAGTCACTAAAATTGGGGTTGAGTGGTAGTATGCAGGGTTCCTGCAATTCAAAGAAAAGTAGATTTTTAAGGACTTTTTAATGCCACTTGGAATTAAGTTTGAGACCAATTTTCTACAAACCAAAACTGGACAAAAAAGGACAAAAAATCTTTTGCCCCAATGTTTATTTTAACATTAATCATGACTTGTTTTGTCCAGTGAAAACTTACGTCAAACTATGTCAAATATTACATTACCATAAAAGTATGTATTTGCTTTACCAACAGAAGCAGAAACAATCTGGCGTTTCTGGCCAGTTTTCTTGGCGGTTTTGTGTTTTTTTTACTGTGCATGTGAGATTCTTCTGCTTGGATTCTCATCATGATGAGTTTAAGAAGGGGAATTTATTAAATTATCTGATGAAAAAATAGATGTTACCAAATATTTTGAGATTTCACTATGCAGTTTCTGAAAAAAAAATCTTTATAAAATCCTACTTCCTACGTCTGAGCATTTTTAAGACCTTTGAACGATTTCATACCAAATAAGGCCTTTTTTAGATTTAGATGAATGAATTCAATGCCTTTTGAGACTTTTTTTTAAGAATCCACAGGAGCACAAACATGTATGTGCGTACCTGTGAGGTATGTGTTGTGTGAGGAGTTGATGAAGTAGTGGGAGAGGGGAAGGGTCATGTCTTCACTCTGGTCCAACTTCTCAGGAGGAATGATGCTGTTCTCCTCCCCGCTCAGGTACCTCATAAAACCTTCCACTGAGATCTGACCTGCACGGACACACAAAGCAGAGACATGCCAGTCAGACTGATAGAGAAAAAGGATAAGTCTGATGATTATTTTCAGCAGATACTTTCTGATGGTCAACAGATCCAATGAAGACACCAAAACCACCAATGAATCTGACCTAAAATCAAGTATTGCATGCGTAGCCAAATCCAATTCAATATAATCATATTCAGAATCATAAAAGAATATTACTGAGCATATTGCAGTCAATGAGACACTGATGCACTTGATGACGTGTCTCTTCAGTATGATAAAAATTACACTGTAATTTACTTTGACATACCTCCTGCTGCCTGAATATTAACATAACAAATGTGTATCAATCCACGGCTGCAAACAGCTTTAAACAAATGCTCTATTACTCTTGTTTGAGTAATGTTTGCTAAGAACTACAGTGCCCTGCTGTTTCAGAAAGTTATTTAGCCTTCTATAAAGATTAAATGAATTATTTGTGACCTGTTTTATTTTATATTTTTTTATAATTACATCTTCAGCAGAATAAATGGGCTTGGGGCTGAGTGCCAAAGACAGACGGGGGACGTTATAGTATACTGACAGACTAACATGTTGTTGGTTTTGATGTTTTCATGGCAAACACAGAATATTGCCAGCCCTATCCTTTACACTACATTAATCACAATATGGTCCATGGCATATGGTGGTGCACAACTATGTGCCATTTCACTAAGATAGAAAAAAGATCTTTTTCAGTATTTTTTGATTTGCAATGTCTTAAATGAAAACATTGTGTACTCAAAAAATGTATTATTTATGTGCACACAACACCAGAATTGTCATAATACACTAAGTTCAAACTTCCATATAACACCCTAAAAAATATAGATATTAAATACCATTTTCAATACCAAGAGGAAAATCTGACTTTGAGGGCAAAAAAATGATTTTTTGCTTATTGAAGGATAAATAAATAAAATTGTTTTTTGGTTAGCAGGAGAGAACATCCGATTGGCTGAGGTAAACATTAACAATAATTAAAACTGTTACATTAGTGAAAACAGTATTTTTCTTGCAGTAGTGCTCATTTTTAAGCCTCTTAGATTGTGACACATTCAAAAGGCAATAAAGTTCGAGTAACAAACAAAACCGTGCAGCAAAAGCCTGTATGCAACCGGAGCGGACAAGACATGTGATGAGTAGATGGCACCGTGAGTAAAAGTACGCAGGGGTTTGGGGGCACTACTGCAGTCTGTGAGTCATACGTGAGCACAGCTGTTAACTGGTACATCGATACTGCAGAAAATGAGTAGTACAACACTGTCAAATATTCAGCATAAATATGTATCAAAAAATCAATATTTTGGACAACACTATACTATACTGTGTACAAATACTGCAAGTGAATTAAAATGAATAGTTGGAAGACTGAGGTCAAATGTTTTAAAGGTTATATTACAAAAATGTCCATAATCACTAATTAACACCAAGATTACATGAGTAGTTTAATTTAACCGGAACCCTAATTCAATGTTTGCCAAAAGCCTTTGTGGTTAATCCTTAAAGCCTTTCCCTCAGTGTTTCAGTTTCTCACATTTTACTGTGGGTGTCAGTTATAAGCCTTCATTAGAAATATTAAAGCTGTCTAGGTGAATAAATGTATGAAAAAATCTGTTTTCACAGGAAGTTAGAATATAAATCTGATTTTATACATTTCAGCCTCCACTAGTTTCCACTGGCACTTCTGCTGCCCGTAATAAGTCATACAGGCATCTGAAAACGAAGTGACTGAACTGCCCTTGACGTTGCTCTTTCCGTGTTCTGATTGTTTGTCAAGGTCACTCATGTTAAGCTTTGCCTTTTTGCTGTCATCACTGAGCTCATGTCTCCGCCGAATGTGCTCTAGAAAACGAATAACGCTTAATAAATAAGTAATGTGCAGCAGAGGAAAAGCTCCAGTCATCAAAACGCAAGATTCAAATTTCCATACGCATTAGCATACACGTCACACACCACACCTGCGTGGATTAAATTCTGTACAACATACAGCAAGCGTGCAAGGCGAAACCAAAACACTTGCAACCTCCTCCACAAACACACACACACACACACACACACACACACTGACTTGACATTATGCTAAATATGCAAAGTGATGCAAGCTCGACGGGTGCAGCAGGTCCCTCCGGCCACTTTATGCTAATTAATGCGGTGCCGCCCTCTGCAGAGTTGCTGGACTAATTAACGCTGGCTGCTGTCTGTGACATGTGAGTTCAGTCACACTCAGCGTCTTACTCCCTGCTGACTGCCAGGACCTCCCTTTGCCAGGCAGAGGCCTCACCTCGCTACAACTCACACTCACACAGACGCAGTTTCCCCAATTCCCGAGACATTTGTAGGTCAAAGAGGGAAAAATGGTGTTAACATGACTGGGATTAGAGGTGTACTTGAGTGAGAACCTACAAGTGTTATCCTAAAGGTGATGTTTGAAAGGTGGAGTTTGATCTGAAAGGGAGAATAAAAGGATACATTTGTGGCTTTTGGCCACAAAAGGACTTTGGTAAGATAAGAGGAAACTGCAGTATCAATGTATCCTAAATTTAATGATAACCTGTAAGACAAGAGGGGACACAAACTGACAAAATCTGGCAAAGAGCTTCCTCTCTGCAATCACGGAAGATGAATGAGCGATGATGTGCCACCGTCTACTCTTGATGTGAGAGACTTTAAGCGTCTTCTTTCATTTAGCACATTGTTCATCTGTATTCAAACAATGAAGGAGTGTTTGAGCGAGCGCAGACAATGATGAAGCACTAAAGAGATGAATGAAAGGTATAATGTTCACAAAATCAAGGCTGGAAAGAAATCAAGAGAGCGTGCAACAAAGAGAGTGAGCAGAAAAGAAAATGAAAGTGTTTTCCCTCTCCTCTTTCTTAATCACCATGCCTATTTAAAGGCAGACCCAAGGCACATATCCACTCTCTCCGGTTAAAGGGACAGTTTACCCTAAAATAAAAAACACATATTTTCCCTCTTACTTTTAGTGCTATTTATCAATCTAGATTGTTTTGGTGTAATCTGTTGAGTGTTGGAGATATCGGCCACAGAGACTTCTGCCCCTTTTCTCCAATATAATGGACATAGATGGGACTTGGCTTGCATCACTCAAAGCGCCAAAAAATTACATTTGAAAACTCAACAGCAATGTCTTTTTCCAGAGATTGTGACTCATTCCTATCAAACTATTTAAAAAAGAAATGTTTTTTTTAAACCATTCTGTGCCCCATCTCCCTCTGTATTTGGATGTTTTTGTGTGTCTGTGGATGCAGCACAGGCAAAGTTCATCTTTATTTATCCCTCAGGAGCAGTTAGAGTCGCAGCAGGAATATTTGATGTGTTGATCCGGTCAAAGCTGATCAGATGGATGGATGAGAGGAGAGCGCAGTATGAGGGAATGCAAGGCAAGATAATCATTACTTTTTTTAATGAAGCTTTGCACATGTTTGCATTGATCTATGGAACTGTTGTGTGATCTTTTGTGATTTTTTTGTGAGTCTCATGGGTGTGAATGCTTTTTCATGTTGTTTGTGCCCCCAACCAAAGGCAATTTTCTGTCACTATGTGACAGACAATAAAGTATTTCGAATGTTGAACCTTTTACACTCAGCAGAATGAGCAGTTAAGTTTCACTTTCACTGTGCCCGATGCTCTGCTACGCCGTCTGTGACAACACTACGCTCGGCACTCTGAGAGTGTGATGCAACATATATATATTTCAATAGCGCTGGAAAATCTCGTGTTGGCAGATGTTTTAATGGTGGCCACGAATAAATGAATGTGTGAAAAACCTGCATTATTTTCTTTAAACCAAACAACACCCACCGTATCACCTGCAGAAGGAAATATGGATCTACTGCTAGCTGACCTAGTACCAATGAGCTAACTAATATTACAGCTATCACGAGCTTGCGCCTCTCATCCATGAGTAAATACATGCTTCCCTCTGTGCGGTGATACAGTTGGTTGATGTTGTTCAGTAGAAAATAGTTCCCACATCAAACTGCACACAACAAAGTCTGTGGATTAGGATGATTTCTGGAAAGAGACATTGCTTACGAGTTTTTCAGATGTATTTTTTGGCGCTCTAAGCACCACAAGCTGATTTCCATCTAGTTCAATTATATTGGAGAGAAGGCAGACGTCTCTATGGCCGATATCTCCAACGCTCGGCAACTCACATCAAAACTATCTATAAACAGATAAACAGGTAAATGTAAAAAATATCTACTGTCCCTTTAAGGTGTATACATGCATTCTTACTGTGTGCATCCACATGATGTTTTTTAAGTTAATTCTTAAAGCAGATGTTTAGTATGCAAAAAGCAACCCATGTAAATTTTTTATATGCATGTGTTAGTGTCCTTGAGAGAGGAACAAGTGTGTGTTTGAGTGTGTGTGTGTGTGCGTGTGTGTAAAGGTAGCATGTGGAGCCCTGGACCCCTCTGCAGAGCAGATGGCAGCACTTCCTCCGGCTAGATAAATACTTCACATGGGGAAATCTGTCACTGGGACAGAGAAGGGCACGCTTCCAGAGAGCCTGGGACGAGCTGAACACACAACATCGCAGTGCGAGCACATCACGGTGATCAGAGTCAAACACAGGGTGGTCAAACGGGACAATTCAGTGTGGTTTAAAACATTATTTGATCTAATTTAGTCGCCCGTGACTCATTTTGTCACACGCTTGAAAAAGAAAAAAAAAATCAAGTAAAGTAGGTACTTTAAGAGGAGAGATTATTGAAGCAGCACTCATGCTCTGCTTGAGTCAGTTCAGGTCAATTTAGTTTCAGTGTGTTCAGTAATAAAATGTGCAAATGTGATTGGCATAATAACAATCTACTGAACAGGTTTTTACATAAACAACCTCTCCTGGCACCAAAGATTAGCATTTTTTAATTTTAAAACAGAAACGCAATTTAATAATAGCCCCCAGCCTATTTTTAAACATATTCAACCATGCACTAAACTTCAGACGTGAAGCACAGTGACATTGACAGTTTTCCATGAACATGCAGGTGAATAATCCAGTGATCCATTGCACCGTTAAACACTGAGCAGCGCTCCCTATTGTTGCTTGGGAAACACACCTAAGCTACGAACATTTTACAAATCATGTGGCATGCTGTGATATCGTTAAAGTCAGATGTAGTATTGACTGGAGGGCTGTAGACATATGTCATGTAATCAATAAGCCCCGATCGTTTAAATGTTTCTGCAGACAGATCTAATCTTTAATCTTTAGATAAAAATAAAATGTACAGCCTGAGTGGTCCTGACTATAACTCTTTATTACAGTGTTTTGTGCTTTCTAGGCCATGAGGAGGAGATAAACTGACTCTGGATGAAATACAAAGTCTAAACGAATCAAATAAACATTGACAAGCAAATACACAAGGAATGGATTGTGGCCACTGCAGCACCATAAATTGTGCATCATTTTTACCTGCTATCTGCCTCATTTTTTGGTCTAATTCACAAAAGCAGGTACAGACTGGTAATTTCTTACCATTTATACCCTCTGTTAAAACCCTATTTTGAAAACTGATTGTAGTAACATGAGTATGCTTACGTTAACTTTGCCATGTAGGTTGCTAAATCACCCCGTCAGCTCTATCTGGGTCGTTTGAATGCGTTACAATGCGTGTCAGTATATAGGGGCACTAAATCTGAAGTTTTTCCTTCTGTGCACAAACATGGAGATGAAAACCTTCGTAAATTAGTTTCATTGTTTTACATATTAGTCTGACAAACAATACAAATTAACACTTCGTGTTTGTTCTTCTAAATTAATGATTTGTTGTTAAACAAATATGTTGTGTCAGTTCCAATTTGGTGTGTCAAATTGGGGCCACTTGAAAACAAATTCCTGGGCTGCTTTTTGTTGCCAGCAACAGAGATATTCCACTAATTATATTGCAGTTATCCATGAGGCAAAGTGTGATTGTCACCTTTGAGCCAACACAATAGGTAAAAAAATGAGACGCGAGCTACAGGTCCTGACTGACGGTTTGCAGAGGCATTCGTCAAACTTCAGGCAAAGAACTTAAACGTGACAAGGGAAAACAGAATTGGGTCATTGCTGGGCGTGACACCCGTTATAAATACGCTTCAGTTAACACCAAGTCTTTGAAGACGCTAATGATTTTACTGTAACTATGTGTGGCTTTTAGAGCTTATCTTTGTGAATTGGCTGTTTTTTGCAGTTCATCTGCATAGGAAGGGGCCATTTTTGCATCAAATGTATGCATGTTTCCCAATTTAAATATGTGCAAAGAGCACATTAGCAACGAGACGGTATTCGCTTGGCAGCACAGTTAGTGGTGCATTTCACCTTTTTGTGCGCTTTGAGAATTAAACATTTTCTTCTTATCTTTTGTTGTGCAGGTTTACAGCCGCAAAAACTGCACAATCCTTTTCTTAATACACCACAGGGTTAGTATTTTCCACATTATGATATTATTGTGTATGTTATTTTGTTTACATTATTTTCATAATGGTATGGTATAACATAAATAATGGAAAATAACAGCCCAGTGATTTGCTCGACAACAAACAGAATGTGGTAAGTCACCCATCCTGGCAGACTTGTATCGCATGCTTTCCAGCAGAGATATAATTTGAATTGGCTGAAACCCGACCTTGATGCCGGAGATCTGGAGTGGGATGTTCTCCAGTTTTGGCAGCTCTCTGTCCACTGACACTTCAGACAACATGACACGATGCACAGCGTTTCCAGGAGTGTTGGAGCCCCTTCACTCATGCATCTTGACTGTGCACAAATGATTCTGTGTAGCTCTTGATGCTCTAACACGTGCAGTTTTGTGATGCCGATGAATTTTTATTGTTTAGACTTCAGGTTTTAACGAACAGGTAGATGCTGCTAACTACAATATGGTGCCCACAACACGTGCAAATTGACAAAACACGTGTTTACAACTTAAGCATAAGCATGAGGGGGACACACATTTGACAATCTGAAAACACACATTTAGTATCAAGCAAATACTTAAACACTATAAAGTGCCAAACAGTTACTGGTTGCTGATGAACTGCTCCATGCAAAGAAGTAATCAGCACACAACCCCTATGAAATGGCAAATTATATTACAAATTAAACAAATGAGTTATATCATGATAGTAACAGATCTTTACATGTGCTGGCAGGCAGGTGTGTTTGTTGTCTTTGGACAGAGCCGGTCTAGCCATTTCCCTCTGTTACCAGTTGTTATGCTACACTAAGCTAACTAGCTGCAGCCTTTTAGACAAACACATAAAAGAGTGGTATTAAACTCTAACTCTTCGCCAGAAAGCAAATAATTATATTTTCCAAAATGTGGAACTACAGTACGGCTTTAAGTCCCAGTGCGGAGTTCTCTCAGCGACCACGAATACTCTAAAGGGCCCACCAAACCGAAAACAATAAATATTAACAATAAAGATTTTAAAAATTGTTTCAACTCAAGAGGATGGCTGAGTCCATGCCACAAATATAACAAACAAAGTCAGCGGCAAACAATATCATTGGAAAGACTTTCAGACAGTAAACACTGGAAACCAATCAAAATCTGAATTTCCGAATCAATATGTACCTCAATATCAAGGTTTGAATAAAAACCCACCAATGTTTGATAAACGGGAGCAACTATTTTGTTATCACCATTACTAATTCGGAATAATTTACAGTTTTTGTTTTGTTTCTCTGCGCAATTAATAGCAGTAACAAGTCATCAACATTTTACTGAGCTGCTGACACAGCTGAAGCGTGCAGCGCGTGTTTGGCATTGCTGCTTACACGAGGTTATTGTTTATCTGTGTGGATGCTCACATACAATCATTATAGTTTTTCTTCTCTGTGTAAACATTGAGGATTATTGGATCTTCCGCCAATTAAATCATTGGTCTGTGCACATTTTATGGGTTAGATATATTTTCAAAGTGATGTAGCGATCGTGACACTCTGGACCAATACTGATGCTTCAAAAAACACGCTGGCTGACAGCTAATGTCAGTGTTTTTTGTTGTTTTTATTTTTATTTTTATTATTGTTATTTATTGTCCATTTTCTGCCTGGAAAACAAAGTCATTCAGTCCTCAATTTCAATATCTTTGAATACTAAGCACAACTTCAATTGTACAGTTTTCTTTCGTGAGAGATTCTTTTTAGAAATATAACATCTTCAAATGCCTTTTTAGCCGGTTATACAGCTACCCATTAACCGATACTACTACTACTGAAACACCGTAAGCACCTCAGTCTTTTATTTCTACTCTCATCCATGAGACACAGCTGACCAGCAGCTCGTTGTCCATGCTGGTGCTCAGAGTACACAGGTATTTGCATGCCATTTGTGGCTGTACTGAGAAACAAAAGTGATTATATCTCCAGCAGCAATTGCAGTTGCTCTTCTGCAAATGGAGCCTCTAAAAGGAAACGTCTTCTTCCATTATTTTTTGTACACAAATCACACGTGCGCACGGCATCTGCTGCACTCTTACATCATGCCAAAGTGTCAGTGACGTGTCCAACCAGTGGCCTCTTTTCCAAATTAGCAGCTGGGTGTGCCAGGTACTGCTGTCCGAGTCCAACCGCAAATAACCAAAACAACATTTGGCCAGCACAAAATTAAGACAACATAACCGATAAACATCAATGACAGCCATCTGTGAATGTCATCTTATATATATAACATTTATTAATTTATTTTATTTTTCTCACATTTAGTATATGCTGATAGGCCAATGGCAGTCAACAAGGCAAATATCTGCCAATATTGATGTTATTTGGATAAATCAAAGCATCCCTAGCTTTTGGGTTTATTTTCGCCAGACACTCCTACAAATGGAATTACAGCAAGAAAAAATAGGTTTATGAATTAAACTAAGAACAAAACTAAAAAGCAGGAAAGAAAAAGATGTATATGACTCCTTACCAGTGTTTTGGTGTAGCTAAATTTGAACATGTTTGAGTTAGGGATGGGCATTTTTGGCAACTTACCACATTATTAATTATATATTAACTAACCATATTCAAGCACTTGAATTAAACTATTACTTTAGTACTTGCAAGAAAAAAAAAATCTAATGTAAGTGTACGAATGTTAATCGTCCAACAATGGAAAACGAGTAGAAATGCAAATTAACTGATTAGGCTTCAGTTAGCCTATCAAACTATTAATTTAAAGTAAACTTATGAAAAGTCAGAAAACTGTCGCTGCTGTTAATGTTACAGGATGAAGGCGGCACTGAGGGACCATCTTCAGAGCCGCTCTCCTCAGAGTCAGTTCAACATCTGCCGGGGACGAGCTATCAGCAGCGGCGGCTAACACCCTGTTAACACCCTGCTAACACCCTGCTAACACCCGACACCGAGCCGTTTAACAGTACCAGCAAACTCTCACTGACACCAAAACAGCTCCAATTCTCTCGTTAAACACCGTAATAACCGTTAGCCCTGTGATGCTAACAGTTAGCCCTGTCAGTGTGCGTGTTTTTGCAGATGCACTCTCACAGATTGCTCCTTGGTGCAAAGATCACACTCCTGAAACGGTGGTAATATTGATAGAGAGAGAGCGAGACAGTGTGGCAAGGAGCCGCTGAGAGAAGCGATACACTGCACACAGCTCTATATTTAGATAAGATTTAACACATATAAAAATAGTAATAATAGTAAAAATAAAATTAAAAGTGATGTTCACAGGTGGGAGGTGTGGCAGCGAGTACTCTATACACTGAACGAATACTGATGTCCAAACAAGTACTTGAGTATTTATGACCATCTACTGGTTTGAATGTACACTTGTGGTCAAAAGTGCCAAATAAGCTGCACTCAATTTGCCACTCGCTATTTCTTTAAGCTCTCCTGACGCGTAAACACGAACTAGCAGCCCTTCTCCTCTGTGCTTTCACACTCTCTGTCTCCACTCAAGGATTCTACTCATGTAATCCTATTCTTGTGAATAAAATGGCTGGGAATATCCTCTCTTAAGCTTGGCAGTGTTTGGAGTGGGAGGAACATTTTGGCACTGGTGTTTGGTCTGTGTGTGTGTGTGTGTGTGTGTGTGCGCGAGTGTGTGTGTGTGTGTGTGTGTGTGTGTGTGTGTGTTATTTACAGACTTCTAACATTCCGTTCCTTGGCACCCCACTATGTCTCCTCACTTTCTGAGCGTTTGGACACCAGGCAGCATCGTTGCTACGGCAACACCACTGCCAAATTAACTGAGGGCTGGGGCTGGAGGACAGGGTGAGGGGTAGATTTTGGTTTATCTGGGTCAAATGTGTTAATATGTTTGTGCTTTTCAAAATGTTTAACTACAAAACACATTTGCACTTTTGGTCACAATACAGTGTCCAGGGTTCCCACACATTTTCATGGATAAAAATTCCAAAACTTTTCAATGACTTTTCATTCATTCATTCATTTTCCGTAACCGTTTGTCCTTGCAAGAGTCGCGGGGGGCTGGAGCCAATCCCAGCTGTCATCGGGCGGAAGGCGGGGTACACCCTGGACAGGTCGCCAGACTATCGCAGGGCCTTCAATGACTTTTCAAGGACTCATTTTTGTTTTTCTTGCACCTTTTGCATGGTGTTTTTCCATGACGGAGGCTTAGGGCCACATTGAGGAAAAACACTTTTTTCAGACTTCGAGAATAGAGTCGGAATATTATGAGAAAAAAGTCATAATTTTATGAGAATAAATTCGTAATAGTATGAGAATAAAGTTATTTTACAAGAAAAAAAGTCGTAATTTTATGAGAATGAATCGGTAATATTACGAGAATAAAGTCTTAATTTTACAAGAAAACAAGTCATAATTTTATGAGAATTAAGTCATAATTTCACCAAAAAAAGGCATAATTTTAAGAGAATATCGTCGTATTTTTTTCTAGAAAGGGGATATCATATTACAGAAATAAACTTATTGCCAGCCAGCTATAAAACAGACGAGAGCACAGGCGGCCTCCTTGGTAATTGCTGTCTCCTGTCACCTGTGCTCTCGCCTTTTTTTATAGTTTGCTGGCAATATGTTTATTTTCTTGATATAATATCCCCTTTCTCTCAAAAATACGACTTAACTTATTAAATTCTGACTTTTTTTTCCGTAAAATTCAGACTTTATTTTTGGAAAAACTTCTTATGTAAGCCCAAGAAATTGGGGGGAATGGCGTTACCAAATATTCTTATGGGCAGCAAATATAATAAACTTAAATTACTGGCTTTGATATGAGGATAATGAGACTCCTCCATGGTTAGTTACTGAGGCCAATTCAGCTTATCTGGTAAAACTGAAGGCCTTTTTATTAACAACAAATGTGACTGTGGCCTCCTGTCTTAAAATGTGGGTTCATAAATAATAATACTTGTTTACTGAATGAATGACTGTAACTGGGTCTTTGTGGTTACATGGAAAAAATAATTTCTTATGTAAATTTGTTTGTGTACAGAGTCTCTGTTGACTGTGTCTTGTGTGTGTTTCCTTGTACATTTAAGCATAACAGTTTGCCTGTGCTTGACATTTGAGCCACTGACCTTTCTGTGCCAGCGAAGCGTTGGGTTCATATTTGTCCACCAGCAGCTGGACCTGCTCCGGTTTGAGAGGAGGGTAGAGTATCTCGTTCAGACGAGGGTCTCGCTGTTTACTGTTGATGAACTCTGTCATCTGCTCCACAGTGAGGTACGGACGACTCTTAGCCCCCCTGAGGAGAGAGGAGGGGGAGGGTGACTGAGCGAGATGTGGATTCAAAAATTGAGATGTGAGAAAATGAAACGAGGAGAAGGTGATAGAGGGAGGAGCGGTAATTAAAGCAGCAGAGGGATCTGGAAAGGGAAAGCAACAGAAGCGCAAAGGAGCAGAGGATTTAATGTTGTGTTGAGTAAATTATGAGATTTGATTAAAACGCCTTTCATATCTAAGCCTGTTCCACTAAATTATCATCTCTGTATCCTCCTGGCTCTTATGCCATCTCACTTAACTGTGATTAAAATCTAGATTTATGACTCGCAGTGGCCCCGGTCATGCTGCCGTGCTGCCTCAGCTGATGGTCTGAGTCCCTCTGGGCCGAAGGGGCAGCTCAGCTTCCGCAGCACGAGGGGCCACACCGCCGGGCTCGAGGCGTCACAACCAGGGCCATTACAACATACTCTCCTGCACTGATTAACTGCATGTGACGACTCTAATGAGTGAACGCGGGTGTCGTAACCCGCAAAGCAATATTGCCGTCTCAAGGATGGCAGCCATTATCGAGCCGCCAGTCTGAACTAGCAGCAGATGGCTGTAAAAAATTATATTAAATGAATCACTCTTGCATTGTATCAAGTTTTGCCAACAACTTTTCTTCCAAACTGGGAATTAGTGCATTCTTTGGAGGGTGAAAAGATGATTTTCTGACAGACTTTTAAATGGAAACGTGGCACTTACACGTCAGAGAAGATGTGGTCCAGCTCAGATCGAGGGCAGATGTTGCTCAGGAACATGTTGTAGACCTCTGGGGTGAAATCCTCCTGGGGGATGGAGTCATTCTGCAGAAAATGACAGCAAGCAGGGTCACATGCATGATCATCCATACACATACTGCACATACGAATCATGGCGAAACAGGTGTCCTAGCAGGTACAGACACTGCGGAAAAACTACAAGTGTACAGCATCTGTAGGCTCAGAAGTGATTCGCTAGTATTGTGCTATGAAATACTATTAACAGCTCTTTTCAGTACTGTCATTAGCTTTTTGGTGATTTTATTGTTAAAACTAATGCGTTTAATTGTACTTATAATAGAGTAGATGGGTACAACTTCACAACTTATACCTAAATTGGCTGCAATTGCCATGGCTGACAGCTGTGACAGCCAATCCATGCACTTGCATTCAATGAAGCTGCTTGCGAACTCCCCCACCACAGATATCGCTACTGCGCAGACTCCGGCTCTCAGTGACATCACCAGTGCAAGATGGCAACACTCGTATGTCTGATATTTTAGCCTCACGTAAGCATAGCGGGGTAAAGTGGGGGCATGTCACCCATCTTTATATAGAGTATATTTATCGTCCCTATATGATAACTTCTGGCTCCAAAATTCAAGATGGTGACAAAATGCCAAACTCGAGGCTTCAAAACAAAAGTCCATAAACCAAGGGTGTCTGGTCGCTCAGTGGATAGAGCGGGCGGCCCATGTACAAAGGTGACGTTCTTGCCACTGCAGCCATGAGTTTGCTTCCAATTCGTGGCCCTTTGCTGCATGTCTTCCCCTCTCTGTCCCCCTTTCATGCTTACATTCTTTCCTTTCAAATAAAGTCAAAAACGCCCAAAAAATACAAACCAATGGGTGACCTCAAGGTGGCTTTGTCCATTTTTAACAGTCTATGACCTTTGTGTTCAGGCAGAACACAATGGACCTTATGCAAGAACATTTTTGTGTTCTTGATCTCTCACTTTTGAGAGTTGCGTACAAGTGTTTCACGTTGGATTCGGCAATCCACATAACTACACAAGATCAATCTGTTATCCATGAGCTGCCTAAGACCTGTCTTTCATACTATGGGATGCTCTGTAGCCGACCGCGACCTCTAGTCTCCCTCTGGAAGCAATTACAGGCATAAAAATTTCAAATGCAAATAATGGAAAAAAGACACATGCCTGCAATTTGAACCTCGACTCAAACAAAAAAAGCTGTGGCCACAAGAGCTCCTTATAGAGCTATCAGAGGCAAACAGGTCTGATAAAGACACAGTGTGCGCTCAGCAGCAGGCGATAGCATTGTGCCAGCAAGAAACAGAGCAGAACCAAATACTGGGAGAAAAGAGGATGAGGAAGGATGCAGCTCGGGAGGAGGGGAATGCAGGTCAAGCCCCGCCGAAACTCAATGAGTCACTCTAAAGGCCTTGGTGCGAACTACGTCGGGTATGCGCTTTTGCCTGTGAGAGTGTGTTTGAGGGATTAACAGCACTAGCGTTTAGCTGTAATTACTCTAGCGTTGGAACAACAGCAAATCCCTGCAGACCTTCATCCGGCAACACGTTCGTACCTCTTGCTTTCTCTCCCCGTGCTAATTATGTATAGCTTGATCTGTGTGTGTGTGTGTGTGTGTTTGTATCTCTTGTGTGTTCATTGTGTTTGTATTCCATTCCTTACAGCTACAATGTGTCTGCCCTACTGTACACGCATACGTTTTAGCGTGTGTTCAAAACTGCATTAAACAGCTATTTCTGACTTCCAAACACGCAAATTGCTCACTACTGCTGGAACACAGAGACTGTTTACTTGTGTTGGGGGAGTTTTTACACCCTAATGCGTGACAGAGCGGCTTTTCTCTGGTGATATCTGAGTGAGGTGAAGATAAAAACAGCTTTTGTCATCTCTGTTGCTCCCTCTGTTTGTTTCATTACATCCCAGGCTAAATCAGTTCTGAGTGGGAAGTCATGCAGACATCCAGAAAATAAGACTTCAAACAAACGAGCAAAGCAGCAATCAGCTGCTGTTTCAGGAGAATAGAGAACGAGCCGAGGTGAGAGGACAGACTGATGGATGGATGGAGAAGATGAAAGAGCTCCCAGACTAAGATAAGAACGAGAGACACAGAGAGGAGCGGAGAGATATGAGAAGAAGGGAGCTTTAATATTTTGGTGTCTCACTCTGCCAGAAGGGAGGTTACAGTTTTCCAGGGCTGTCTCCACTCGCTTCCTGTCTGCTGAGAACATCCTGAAGATACTGCAGAGACACACAAAAAATAAAAACCCTTGTGAGCAATCGCAGAAAACACCACACAGGCTGAGGAGTTTCAGTCTGGTCCTCTGTGTCAGACTGATTAATTCACCTCAGCTTTTAATTGATACTTTTAAGGACATCCTGCGAGAAAGTTCAGTTAAAACAGAAGCAAACAAGGATTGAGAGGAAAAACTAATCAGGACTAAACCATGTAATCGCAGCGAAAATGACAGATTAAAAGACAAAAATGAGACAAAGAAAATGCTAGGATGAAAAATGAAACCCTGAAATATGAAATAAAATATGCTGATTAAGAAGAAAAAAAATCAGAGTAGACAGTGTGGAAAAAATAAAACTAATTCAGTCTGATATAAGAGCCCTGCAAGAAATGCTTTATTCATGAAGGTTATGTTAAGTTACTTTTTTCTTGAAACTGTTTCAGAGAGATGCTGAGTCAACTTTCTGTGCATTTCGGATTCTCTAGTTTCTAGTGAGATATATTTCATTATACAGAGAGGTGATACTAATATTTACAAAGATGAACTGTTTGCACATACACTGTAAAAATATTCGCTTTAAACTGTAGTTGGCAACTTTTCTAAAAAAGAACTTTTTGTCATATAGCTGCTATACTATATCCATGGGTGGATCAGGGGACAAACTGCACAGATATTCAAAGGGCCCCATCACCTCTCCGATATACTAAAAAGACACTCATTTTTGGGTGGTTTTACATGTCTTTGTAGTTGTAATACATCTTTTTGTAGTTAAGTGTCTATGTGTGGTCATTTTGTGTCTTTTTTTTTTAAAGATGTTTTGTCCATCTTTGTAGTCTTTTGGGTCTCTTTAGGGTAATTTTGTGTCTTTTAAGGTAATTTGGAATTGCTTTGTAGTCATTCTGTCTTCTTGTGGTTCTTTTGTGTCTGTTTGTGGTTGTTTTGCATGTATTTTGTGTTTATTTTGTGTCTCTGTCTGGCTGGTACGTGTTAATGTGAGTGAATATTTTGAAAGTGAATGTAAGAGGACCCCTTGATGTGCTTGTGGAAGTAAGAAAAGTATTTTTTGAAGAGCACAGATCTCAGTGTTTTCAGGAGGCACACAAAGCACCTCATCATGTTTAAGATTTAAGGATAAAAAATGTTTCCAGATGTAACCAGGGATTATCACTGGAAGGTGCTTTTGTTTTGGTTTTACTCCATTCTCATCACGTTGTCATAAAAATGTGCATCTTTTTTTTAGGCAGCTGGATAATTGCCGTCTGCAGTAGAGATGCTCCTCATGCCATCTTTTTTAGCTATTTTTTACACAGACTATCTGTCTCATATACTTATGTGTGGATGTAGTGAAAGTTTCAGCAAATGACTTTAACTTAATTTTATGGAGGTTACCCACTGTGGCTTTAATGAACTATTCCTATCAAACGTAAATGGTACAAAACACAAACTCACTGATGTGAAAACTGCTGTTCACACTGTCTCAACTCCAGATGGCAACAACATATGTACATAAAAAGTGATAATGTTTGTCGACAAAGATGATACAACCCAACACATGCATGCAAATATGAACACATAAAATGATATTGTTTTCATTGCTTATTGTTATTACCATTACCATTTCAGTGGCCATTATCATCATCATCGTTATCACATTACAGTTCCTTAGACAGTACCCCACACGTACTATCTCACCAGCATCCAAAATTAGGCTTTTGTCTGTTATAAATAAACATAAAACATGCAGATAAAATGTTTTACTCCACAACCTAAAACTAACCATCATATGATTGCTGTCCCGTGTTTTTAGTGACACACTATAAGATCTGCAAAGAGGAGGTTATGCACTTTTTGCATATCTATGTTCCTATAGAGCAGGCAATGAGCAATAAAAATGTCCAAAAAAATTAGGAAAAAATTAGTAAAAAGTTACAAGAAAATGAGAAAGTTAGCCTGACTAAAGAAAAAAAGAAAAGTAAAAGGACAAAAAACAGAAAATGACCTGAAAAACAGTACTCAAATTCAATTAAATAAATAAACTAAAAAATATTTTTTTAGTTATTTTCATTAGTCATTTAAAAATTTTCTAATGATTATCTTTTTTAAGCTAATTTTTTAGGTTATTTTATGTCACCTTTTACTATTTTTTGCAATTTGTGGGACATTTTGTGCCAAATTACTGATTGCCTTTTTTCCCATATTTTTGAAAGAAATCAAACCAATTTGCTTATTTTTCTCAAAGAGTTAAAAACTTACGTCAATCCAGGTTTCAAAGTGTTAAGATGTCTTATGATCATCTTACACCAAATGATCGAAATTATGGGAGTGCACCACATCTCTCATGATATTATTCTGACATTTGAAGCTCTGTGACTCTGTATTTAGCCATTTCAATGGGTATTTGATTTATTTATTGATTTTTTTTGCTTTGGAGATCAATGTTTAAAACAGGAGCTTCCTCATCAGACATTTTGAGTAGAGAGACGGTGCCTCTGTGTGATTGGGCTACTGTTTTATTCTAGTGTATATAGACAATAAATAAGATTTACTACAATGAACTCCAGTGTGGTTACAGCTACCGCCGGCTGTTTAGGTTTCCGTTGGCCATCGCCTGTTATAATTACATGCAGAGGTATTCCTGTGCAGATCCATGAGCGCTCACTGTATGCTCAGTGGGAGAGCAGAGTCAAGCTGACATTAGTCAAGCTGACATGTCCTCCCAGCTAGGAGGTTAATTCCCTAAACGGCAAGGAGTGTCTCTCTGCCGGTCTGTGTTGACACCCACTGTTTTCCTCCGCGGCTCTGAGGGAGGTTATCGCAGAAGTTCACTGTTGACTGCCTGAAAGCTCAACTTGACTAATGGAGACGGAGACAGCTGGATTTTCAATGAGCTATTGAAAAACTGATAAGTAAAATTCCTAAAAGGAAATTCTCACACAGATTTTGAGCTGAAGTTGGTGACGGATATAAATGGGGCTTGCTCAGGGCATGCTAATTCACACACAAACACACACACATGTGCACAAACCAATAACGGTGGGCCTTGCACACTGTATGAAAATGTTGTTTTTTTTATTTTACTGAAAAAACAAAAAACAAACTGGCAGCTGTGGTGGCCAGATAAATTTGTAAAATATAAAGTAAAGATTTGAAAAAAACTTTGCAGAACAACCCGTAAATTTTACATTTGAAAACTGTTGTAATTCAACTGTAAAACTGTTGTAATTGCAACATTTTTAAACTGTTGCTGAAAATAACATTTCTGCAGTTCCATCACCAGTCACCTGAAGTGTAAAAACCCTCAAATTAAATTAATGATTAAAAAACTCCACGTTATAAAATTGTAATTATCTTTCTTTCGATTTCAAATAGCGGTTATTGGCACATAAAATAATTGTGTTATCAATGTCCACATATTTATGCCAAAAACATTTTGTTATTTATTTTTTAGAGTGAACATCAATAGGAAAATTCAAGTTTTAAGGAACAATCTCAACACTCAGATGTTCTGAAGTTCTAAACTCTATTTCGAGTTTTATGCTTGTGTGCATTTTTAAGCTGATAATTTCTGGACATTTCTTACAGTGTACAAATAAAGAAAACGTGAACAGAGAAAATAATGAAGCAAATTTAACCAAAGAGCTGGAGAACCATGGAAAGCATAAGAGGAAGTATTGTGACGACAGAAGGGAGTATAAGATATCTAAAAATACGTGCACACTTACACGCAGAGAATGCGTGTATACTGAGGCGTATACATGCAGATAGTAACGAGAAAAGACAGAGGAAGCTACACATTGATCAAAAGAGCGGAGAAAGTGGCAGGGGAGGAAAGGATGAGTCAGACAGACTTACTTCTTGACGGGGATTCGCCCCTCAGGGTTGAGCTGCAGCTTCAGCCGAATGTATCTGCATTGGACAGAGCACACACCTTACTCAACACGAAATCACAAGTTTGTCTGTCTGAGTAATGCAACTGGTCTAAATTTAAGCCCTGTTTTTGTGTATTTGCTTGAGTTTACATGTGTGACTGATGCACATAAATAATTTCCATGTCAGTCTAAAAGCGAGTATGTAAATTACATGCATCACTGTGGTGACATACACATTTCTGTCTCTGCGGCACGGAGCGGCTGATTGTGTGCGGAGAGTTCTCAGTGCACATCATGAAGATTTGGCTGCATTTACATGACAGCTTTGAATCGTGGTTAATCCCTGGAAGTCTTGCATTGGCAGCGCAGAGCCATGCAGCAGCAGCAGCAGCAGCAGCCGCCGCACGGGCAGCGCAGCCAGAGCTATAAATAGCTACGCTGCAACAGGAGCCATCATTACAGGCCCGGCTTTAAGCGGCTGCTGGCTAATAATTAATATCCATTACAGTGTCCACTCCATAGGGCAGACTGGGTGCCCTAGGCAAAGACACCGGTGACTGTAATGGTTAACAGGGGCCAAACTGGGTTTGTCTGGTATGTCTGGGGTGCTTTTCTCTAAAAGAGAGGAAATTAAGAAATGACAGATGTCTGCAGACAAAGCTGACAACAGCTGACGTCGCTAAAGTTAGCTGCTTTAAGTTTCTTTACATTTCAACAATGCTGAGGTTAACAGGTGGTTAGGTTTGGATTCACAAAAAACACTTGATTAAGAGAACATTGTGTTTTGGCTTAAAATACACGCTTTTGGTGGCACAATTCCAGGTAAAAACACAGCAATGTCTCAGTTAAAATAAAAAAAAAAGGATTCTTTTTGTGGCACTATCCCCACAGGAAACACAGTGACATGTTGCTAAAAACATGCACAATTGTTGGCAAAGAGCTGCTGGAAATGCAGCGATGACGTCCTAAAAAAAATGCCACTTTTTGTGACACTATCTCCAGTGGAAACACAGTGATGTGTAGCTGCAAACATCAGCTTTAAGTGACAATATCCCAAGGGGAAACATAATAATGGGTCGCTAAAAAACAACCACATTTGTTGGCTAAAAAGCTGCTGGAAATGCAGTGATGGGTCGTAAAAAACAACCAATTCCGCTGTGATGGGATGGCAAAAACATCCACTGTCCCCTGCGAGGGGACGATTAAAAGCATCAAGATTTGTTGGCGAAAAAGCTGCTGGAAACGCAGTGATGACTCACAAAAAAAAACCTCACTAAAACTCAAACAATGGTCTGCAGCGTGGCAGGTGTCACGCCTCCACCATCTCCTCCATCTCCCAATAACAAATATTGTTCATATACTATATTTTCCTCTGCTGACTGGGCTGCTACAAATTTTTTTTAAATAAGACGCAGAGAAGGGAAATTGATCAAAGTCTCTGGAGTAAAGAAAGAAAACGGGAACTGTTAGGTGTTTCTTGATGCCCTCATCTGCCTTACAGCTGCCTGTATTATTCATTAAGACAGGAAAACAGATTACTTGCATCCGTCTCCTTTTCGGTTTCACTCACCACGTTCTCTTATTCTGTCTGTCTCACTCTTCTTCTGTCTCTAAGAACCCTCTTTACATTCTGCAGAACCCAGAAGGTCGCCTTTAATTCACCCACAGAAATACAGGTTCATATTTCTGCACATCCACGTACTTTTTTCATCATTTATCATTTCATCTCCAGTGAAGTAAGGTCATTTCTCTCTCAGAAACTCTGATGCACATTTTTATAACTAGAAGGCTAGACTATTGTAAAACTCTCCTGTCTGGTCTACAGAGGAGTCTAATAAATCAGCTGAAATTAATTTAAAATTCTGCTGCATGAGTACAAACAAAGACCGAAAGAAGAGCACATATTCTGCTTATTTTTAAGTTTTTCCACTGATGAACTGTTAGTTTTGGTATTGCTTAATCAGTTCATAACCCACCACAATCAGCAATGCTTTTGGTTTATGAACCAGAAAGGCTCCTCAGATCCTCCAGTTCTTCTCTTTTAGTTTTTCCAAAAAGCAGAACAAAAACATCTGGCAATGTTGCTTTCATTACGCTCACAGCGACTCGAGAGGGCTGAAAATATTGATATTTTTAATCATCAGTCCACTTTTGGTATTTATTAGGTTAAGTCTAAAGTTGAATTATACTGAACAAAAAAAAAGAAACCACTAAACAATTATACTTTGCTCAAGAAAATGTGTTGCAAGTGCATTGTTTCAAATTTAATCTCATTAACTCCTCTGAGTTGCTGCTAATTTAGAGATATACTTAAATAATAATGTATTATTGTAATTTGTGTGATTTCTTCTGTTATTTCAAATTGATAAATTTTCATTCTGAAATGTATGAGGCTACTTTTATTGTGGTACTGCCGTATGTTTCGCGATTGCACAGTTTGAATGGCACTGATTTGTTTAAAGGTGCTATATAAAGAAAGTTTAATTTTTTTTGTCATGGAACAAAATGCAAAATGTACAACTACAAGGCAAGTGATCCCATTGTAAAACATACATATTATTAAAAAGCCACAAGGTGACATAATCCAAGGAGCTGCCTCAGCCTGGTGGCAGTGATCTCAAAAGAACATCTTGTAGCACGTAGGGGTGTGCCACATCATGTTGTTCAAATTTTAATATGATGAAAAAAATACACAGCTCTTTGCCAGCGACAAAAAGGGGAGTGCCTTCAGTTGTGTGGGATCACTGACTTTGTGAGTCCTGAATGTTTTATAAATAGCCCTGGATTTTTCAGACCCTTTTAGCGACTTGCTGCTCAGAGTTAACTCCGTTAGCAGCTTCTCTGGCAGCAGCACAGCGTCTCTCCCTCGCTCTTCCCTCTTGCTGTGTGCACACAGACATTGACGTCAGTAGGACATTTAGTCATAAGAGTGTCAAAATTTAAGCTCATGTGAAACATAATGTTGTAACAGTCATTGTAACATAACAGCATGCAGTTCTATTTTTGTAAAAGTGAAGGAAGGGTAACAAGTTGGCCTATGTAGCTGATTACTAATGGAAATCATCTGTGTTTATATACATATATATATATATATATATATATATATATATATATATATATATATATATATATATATATATATATATATATATATATATATATATATATGACAGATGGATTGATAAACCTCACACTGAGTTAATGTTTTTTTTTGTTTATTTGTTTTTTGTTTAGTTGTTACTAGTGCTGTCAGCATTAACTTGTTAATCGTGATTTGATTAAGATCTGTACATAGCACGTTTCAGGTTTTTTTTAATCAAATTAGTCGCCGGCTGACTTTAAGACACTGTACCCGGCATCATTATGTCATGCTAGCTTCTTAGGAAGGGTGTGAAATAATGCCCCAAAGTTAGGCTAAATTTTGGCTATGGAGTTAATCGAATGCATTCTGACTCTGTCTTGTTTCCGTCTCGGACATAGAAGACTCTGGATTTATAATCGAGACCACAACAGATGAATTTGTTAACATAATACCTGTGATTGGATGTAAAGCTTCCTTCTTCAAATCCAGCCAATAACGTAAGTCTTCTGTAGTTTGCTTGTTTAGTAATCGGTAACGGTTGCGACCCTTCATAGAAATCAAAGGAAAATTGTTTATACATATCTCGGTTTCAGTTAAGATGGTCTTGACTACAACACTAGGTATAGTGGGTCGTTCACTAATCAGAAGATCAGCGGTTGGATGACTGGCTCCTCCAGTCTGCAGGCCCAAGTATCCTCGGGCAAGATACTGAACCCCAAATAGCCCCCAATAGCTGCTCCATCAGTGTGTGATTGCAGCTTGCACGGTTGCCTCGGCCACCAGTGTGTGATTGAATGGGTGAATGTGACTCTGCAGTATAAAGCTGTCTGAGTGGACTAAAAAAGGCACTGTGCAAGACCATTTACCATATCGGCCACCCCTGGTAGCGAGCAGCCACTCAAACACATGCTGGCTTCTGTTGTGTTTCCTGTTGCTGGGGACATTGTTTGTACACACTGCCCCCTCCCAAAAAATGTATCACAGCTTCAAGAGCTATCAATGAGCATTAACCACATGCAGAAGAATATAAACGGGGATGAAGTCTCTGCATGTTGTAGTAGTATTATGACAAAGAATTGCCTTATTTGTAAGCAAACAGTGCACAACAAGTGCTGCTGCGAGCTACCAGCGTGACTGCCAAACCTGCTCTACTCAATTCTGTTCAACTCTCTGTTGAATGTGGTCGGTGGCCACTTTTATTGTCTCATAAGTCAATTAGACTCCTCAGGGGTGCGAGCTAATGGCTTCTGTTTGCTGATAAACATCAGACAGCTGGGAGTTGTCACCAGGCAGCATATTCTCCCCATACAGCGGATTCAGGTTTAGGTTCAGTCACTGCTCACGTAAATCAGCTGTGAGCCACGCATCAGCTTGTGTGTGTGTGTGTTCTGATCAGATCAATACGATCCTGGTGCAGTTAGCCGTCAGACACAGTTATTACACAGGATCAGAGGTGGTGTGAGAGCGATTGATAACAACTGTCTCGCTGGACAAAGAGCCATTGATGAGTGCTCGGGGTGATTTGTGTTATAGGCTGGAGCCAACAACATGGTAACTCCTCTTTAACATTTTGACTTCATCTCAATTTCAGGTCAGCAGCTAAACCTGTTAAAGGATCTGCCGACACTAGGCTGCCATTATGTCATCAGTGCAGCGAGAACACAGGCTACAGCACCATAATCACAAGCTGTCACACTCCTGCACTGAGAAGCAAATAAGCCGACTGAGGTGCAGGTTCATGAACTAATGCATGTTTCCAGCTGTTTTATTCATCCTCCTCTTCCTTCCTGTCTGTTTTCTCTCTCTGTACTCTCCCCATCAATGTGAGGTGAAATGACCTTCATAAACTCAAACCCTCAGGCTGCTTTGCAGAGCTGTGAAAAGCAGCCTCCTGTTTGTGTGTGTGTGAATACAGCGCAGCCCATATGTACCTTTGTGTTTACACAATGGTGTCTGTGTGTGTGCTGCAGGGTTTTATGATGTTTTTATTGTAGACAGTATAACAGTGCAGTTATATGCGTGTTACAAATGTATTTTTGCATGCGTTTGTAAGTAAACACTTTATGGTGTGTAGCTGGAGACTTGGAGCACTTGACTGTTATTACAGTCAGTCATATGTCTCTGTTACACAAGATGCCTCATTTGCTTTTTTGTGCTGTTTCTGTTTATGTAAAGTACAGTTCATGCCTGATGTGACGCTTGTGATGACTGACTGCTTGTTTGTTTCCAGTGTGCCTGATTTTCATATTTATCTTGGGGATTTACATTTTTTGTTAGACTGCTTGTGTGTGTGTGTGTGTGTGTGTGTGTGTGTGTGTGTGTGTGTGTGTGTAATGTGCATGTGTATGTGGATGACATACGCTTTCTCGAGGCAGTCCTCTCTGGACATGTTCTGTACCAAGAGGTTAGATGCCAGGTTGAACAGCTCTTCGGCCCATTCCTGCAGTGAATAAACACACAAACACACACATACAGAGTTTGGTGCAAAACCTGGTACTGAGTCGGGCTGCACAATTATTGCCAAGTTAGTTGTGTTATTTTGTGGCATAGACACGACATAGACATGACAAGTATTATACATTTTTTCCCCGAAAGTCAGAAATTTCAGTCATCAGTTAGACACCCCTCAGTCCACTAAAATTGCCTCAAGTTGAGCAGTAATTTTTACTTTTTATTTTTCAGTCAGTGTGCAGTGTACTTCTGGTGATGTTTTGGTCCCCAGATTAGGCTGCAGAGTGAGCGGTCTTCAGTTTTTCACTGCTTTTAGGTTTGGACAGCTGCAGACAAGGAAGCAGCTGCCTGGATAATGAGAGTCTTCCCCGAGACAATGTACAGCTCATAAACATTTGATATGACACAGTCTCTGGCATTTTTCTGATATTTAGTGTTACCAAAACATCTTCTTACACATTTCTGATCTACATAGTTAGCTTGTTTACTGAATGAATGTTAAATCTATTTGAAAAAGAGAAATGAATAGTTGAATACTCATTAAACTAATCAGATTCAACTGACGTAATTCTTTGCATATAATTTGCTTCTAAATCTGTTTGAAGGGATATATTTGCTTATCCAGCTCTCTTTGCTTAATCTATTAAATGGTTATTCATTTATTAAATTTATTTTTTATTAAATTGTTAAATTGCCATGCTGGTTAGATTATTTTATTACTCTTCTTTTTGTGCACTTCTACTTGTATATTTGTGTGATGTATCTCTCTCAATGTCAAAGTAAATAAGAGCTTGCTTTCAATGATCCATCCAGACTAAATAAAGATTGAATGAATCTTGATGAAGGTCCAGAGGGAACAAAACATTAGTATAATCAATAAATCGTGTTGCTGAGCAAGAGCAGTGTGCAGGATCTTCTCTCCTAAATCTGAAATACTTCCAAACAATGAATGATGATGGTTGATCAACGGATGCAGCATGACAGCTATTCAAAAGTGAAGTGAAGGCTTGCTGTTAGAAATGCTTGATTTGATCTCCAGCGGGGTTTTTTTACGAGCAGAGCATACATTTTAAACATCGATATTGCAGTCCATCATGCACGTTTAATTGTGGGAAGTCAAAATCGTGATCATGATTAAAAATCAATTAACTGTGCAGCTCTTCTGCTGAGGTTTGACATATGGTGGTCTATAACTGCAGCCATGTGTGTGGAATAAATAAAGACTTCAGTGTTCACACATATGGGTATACTGATAATGTCCATTTGAATTCAGAAAACACACTGTTGCTAGTTTAGTTCACTTTGATGTGAAATCTTCACCCTGAAGCTACACACGATGTAGTTAACCCAAAAAATAAATGGTGTCTTCATCAAAAAACTCAACAGAGCATAAATGGGAACTTTATTTAATCCTACCTATTAATCATTACACAAAGAATCCGGAAGTTGAGATACCGATCACATTATTGTTACGCATTCATTTTATCATTTTAATTAACCTTTGTGTCATTAGAACACCCTGCTATTTTAAGCATTCATCTCTGCAATATTAACACTTTTTTTGTCTGCTCTGTCTTAATTATCATTCACTTATACGCCTATTTTTTCACTTTATTCAGTTGAAACTTGTCCACAGTCAGGATAAAGTTTCATAAACACTGAACCCACAGACACCAAATCATTGTATTTTTTGTTGTTGTTCTTGTGAAGAATATTTACCTTCGCCGTCTCCTCCTGGAAGGCCATGAAGTTTAGATAGGTGATGTTGACCATGTCGGGGCCGCTCACCACTGTCAGCATCCTGTTCTCCATCTTCCCCGCCAGCGTGCTGACATCCAGTAGCTCACGCAGCTTGGCTTCCTAAACAAAAGACAAAAAATGTGTGTCATCATCGAGATCTTCATTATTACTTTTTATTATTCACCCTGCCTTGTCTCTTTTCCTCTTTTCTTTGTCATTAACCGTTGTTGTAACAAACATGCCTCATCTTATCTTACATGTCATGTCACAAACCCAAACAAACTCAACCTCCAAGTTCAGTATAAACTGCTAAACTGTTCTGTACTCGTCATAATATCCTAATGTGGATTTGTTTGAACACTATCCGATTATCCTATGTCTTCTTATAATATTGCACCAAACATAGGTGTGGATTACTGGGGGGATGCACACTTTCTTAATATTTAGAATATGTGCGTTTGTCTCCTGCAACAAAAACACGGAAATAGAACATTTATTTTGACAAAATTTAACACATTTGCACTTTAAGTTAATGCAGAAAATGTGCACAGAATTCACCACAATGCAGGAAATTAAGAACTGATGGTGACGCTGATGTTTTGCGGAGGACCCCTAAATTGCCTGTTTCATGTGTCTCCCTCCAATGCTGGAACAGAACCAGGGATGACATCTGTTAACCGTTCATAGGTTAATCATAGAGAATATTTTTGACTGGTTGTGCAAGTCAGCCAGGGGTTAATTTTACTACTTTTCAGTTTTCTGCACTGTGCACCACCTGGGCCAGGTTGGAGCTAACTAGCAGTGAAGCTAAAGCCGCGGTAGCGCCATCCCGACCCAATGGTGCTGTTGTAGAAACATTGTGCTCACGTCTTCGGTCTCCCTCCTGATTGTCCAGGTATGTAACCACAAACACTTTTAGCATTGTTAACCATGTTATCACCGTTGGTATTGTCAGCATGGCTAGTGGTGCTAACATAGTTAACAATGCTAAGAGTTTTGCAGCTCAAAATAAAGCTGCTAACTCACCGGGGCTACATGGGGGAAGACTAGAGGGTGGTCACCATGTTTTTGCATCAGCTGTGATTACCAAATGAACGGCGCTGCTAGCTAGTTCCCACCTTACCTGGGTGGTGGGCGGTGCAGAGCAGCCAAAGCTAGCTAACCAGTGGAGACCAGAGGATGGAACAACAACAAATACAACAACAGACTTTTTTTCTCTTTTCAATTTGATTTATATAGCACATATGAAAAATGACAATGTTACACATTTTAGGAAAAGGACACATGCAGGGAAAACCTAGAAAACCCATTTTTTTTGTTGTTTAAAGGCTTAGGGTTAGGGCTATAATAAAAATATAAATAAGAAAGGAAAAAACATGAAAAACACACATCACAATTGACCTGTTTGTTGCCGGTCAATGGATATTGGGAGATCAAAAGCAATATCAGCTAAAACGGACATCCCGAAACAAAACCTATGTCGTTGACACTAATTGTCCTATGTTTTTTTGTAATGTTACTTTGCACCAATAAATAAAAGAGTACACCAATGAAAGCCAACAAGTGGCGCTGTGAGGGTCGTTTTCATATCAAAATCCGTCCCAATGGTGTCGTGCAAGCTTCTAACCACAGCTGCATGCACACTGTAAACCTCTCTACCTTTACAACAGTGGACTACAATTCAGCCAGACAGGCAAATGACATAAAACAGACCGTGAGAAAAAAAAACAAGGTACGTTTTTTTTTTCAAGGAAGTTGGAGACAGTACTGCGTTGTGTCATGGTTTTTCCGGTTTACCATTGATTTACAACAAAAAATGCTCTCTGAATTCACTGAACTGAAACAAGACCTGTCATAATTTGGAGTTCGCAGCATGTCTGGGAGCTGATTTATGTGATTAATGAGAGGTCAGCTGTCTGAGGCAGACAGTGTGAGGCGCGAGGTGAGAGGCTGCAGCCTCAGTACATCCCAAACTGACTTGCAGGTTTCATATTACATACTTTAAAAGCAGCAAACAAGGTGAGTTAAGCAGCACTACAATAGGAGACATTTCAGGTGTAAACTAATTCGAGGGACCGGAGGCACTGGACTGATATTAAAAGAATGACACTGGTGAACTTACTGGTTCAATGTGTAGACTTTTACTGTTTCAAAGCACAGAGGAGAACCAAATATCTGCAGGGGATTTATGGTGTTATTTATTATCAATGACCCCACGAAAACTCCTCAAATCTCGAGAGCTTAAAGCTGGCAAAGGCAGAAATCTGGAAAAGGCAAAAGAAAAACTCAACCCTGCAGAAGTTCAAAATACACCCTCCTCCTCATGCAGCTCTCTCCTCTATTTCAACATTTTCTCAAGCCTGAAAACCAAGCCAAGAGTAGGTGCAGAAGTTTAGTTTCCTCTCAGTCCACTTCAATATGCTTAGTTTATTTTTTGTTTATTATTTTGCCCAATAACTCAAAATAAACCTCCCTACCCCAGCTTTAACGGTTTTCAAACCGTGCTTTCCAGCTTGTTCTCAGTTTGAAAAGTAAACTCCCGTCTCATCACATTTACAGCTTAACTGTGGAAGATGGCACTAAGAAAAGCAGCCAATGCACAGTGGTGCCTCGTGAGCAGGCATAATCAGTGGATTCACTTAGCTGAGGAGATCCAGTTCCAGGATGCTGCTTGTGCTCATGTAGGTTTTTAATGAATGCTTTCACAAATACTGCTAATTCATTCATGAGAAGAAATAATCTCCACCATCAGCGATGCAATTTGCAGATTTAATGCAACCTCGATTCCCTGCAACCTTCTTCATCTAACAACTTCAGCAGGTTAAATGAGTCTGTTGTAAGACGTCTGCTGTAACAAAACATTGGGTGCTGGCAACACTTCAGTTGGCACGAAGAAAAAGCTGAAGAATTTGTATTCAGCGGAGGTAACTGTCTGAGAAAAACGAAACCAAACTAATTTTAGCAAGATAAGATAGACTATATTGTCCTGGAGGAGAGTCGTCGTGGACACATACAGTATCTACTGTTAAGAAAATAGAAATAACTCACATACAGTACATGCACAGACAACCACAAACTGCACACTTCCCATCGCACGACACACAATCATCATAATGTACATGATACATGCAATAAGAGTAAAGAGGCCTCATCAACATAGAATAAAAAGACAAATGACATCAAAGCAGCTCATCTTTGGTGCAAATCATATTAAAAAACAAACTACAATGCCTCTGAGGTGCAAGAGAGGAATAACAATGATCTTTTTTCTCTCATTCGCAGCCCAGTATGCAAGCAGCATACAAAATGGTTGCTCCCGCTTAATTAACACAACAAAAAAGCCCTGTAAAGGATTTTGCAGTGAAAGCAAATGAGCTCCCACTAATTTAACCAATCAAACAAAGAGCATTGTGTCCTGTGTCTCGCTGATAAATGTCCTCTACACGTCCCTCACGCCCCCCAATCAAATTGTGCGGCTTAGTGGCGCCCATTATTATCATGCTGAACTTTTCTGAGGCGATACATGTTCCCTATTGAAGAATCTTTCACTACTGACAGCCTGTCTGCTTCTCATAGAGGCTTTCACAGTTTTATGTGGCTGCATGGAGAGCCACTTTCTTGAAAAATATGCCTTACTATAATTTCCAGAAGACACAAAGACATATAACTCACTTCACATAATGCACAATGCAAAAAATTAAAGATTTCCAATGTTTTATGATTGATATGCTTAACCGCCAATCAATTGAACACAAAGTGCTGATTTGAACGGGGATCCATCACTGTCCACTTACGTAATCTGAACACCGCCAGCCCCATCAATCAAAGCATAAAAAGCCACTTTCAATTTGCTAAAACACACGAGAACCCTTTGAGGGATGCGTTGGCAGACTGCCGAAGATGAAAGGCTTCTGAGAACAGACGAGACGACAGTAAGATGCATATTTCATTTATTACAGCAGCTCGGACGTCAATACAATTTGGTACTGTTCTGACGCTACTTGTAGCCATTAGCTGAACAAACATACAGCTCATCTCCTTGTAAGCAGTCAGCGGAGGGGCTGATCTGGGAGGGAGCTGCAGGCACTCAGAGCAACGTCAGCCGGAGAGACATCAGCAGTTACACTTGGGAAAGGACACAGTCAGAGAGAAACGAGCTGATGCCAGGGAGGCGGGTCCTGCCGGACAGGAGGAGGAGGAGGAAAAATGAAGAGAAAGAAAAGTGAAGCAATGAAAAGGGGAAGAGGAGGGGAGTGGGTTCGGCCATGTGAGTGAAATGTAATTTGTGGTGGTGCATTGTGGGAGCCACAAGAGGCATGCCTGAGGTCCCAGTCACCACAAAGATGGGAGATTTACAGCCAAACAGGCCAAAGGCAGGGTTGGATAGGATTTGTGATGATGGCTTGGTTGAAACAAGAGGACACTTCACAGTTTTGGACTCAATCCCAATATACTCTCTGCCCCTGCCTCTTAGCCCTTATCCCTCTGTTTTAGGCATCCTGATCCTTTTTGTTAAAGATTATTTTTTAGGGCTCTTTGGCCTTTATTTGACAGGACAGTTTAAGCATGAAAGGGGGAGAGAGAGGGGATGACAAGCAGCAAAGGACTGCAGGTTGGAATTGAACCTGCGGCTGCTGCAGTGAGGACGCAGCCTTTGTAAAACAGGTGAAGCTGGTGGGCACCCTGGTGTCCCGATTCTTGTGGTAGGGCAAAATGTTGGAACATTTGGAAAATGGAGGAACATTTTTTTTCAGAGGCACATCCCAAAATGACTGTCATGAGAAATCATCAGCAGGATGGAACAAGAAACAAAACAAAAAGTTAGTAAAGATAAAAAATGTATGATAACACTTGTGTTATCTTAATCTAATGCTGTTTAAATGTATTACAGTCATTTTCTTTAAAAAGCATAACAAAATAATCGCTGGTAGTATGCTGATGTCAAGTTAACGCTCCATGTTTATTGCTGATTTGTGCACGTCAGTCTGGCATTTCGACATATTTTCATGTCGCATCGCCCGCTTTGATGGCATATAATGCCTGAAAATGAACTTCAGTCCAGCTAAGAAGTTGCTGGACTCAATACCGCTCCTCAAGACTGGCAGGGCAGGAGCACATGCTGCTAATGTTAGCCTACAGAGCAGAGCTAGAGGTCTGGTGATGAAACAGAGCTTTTTTATTTGATGACTTGTTTGATTAATTAATATCTGCTAAAGTTGGGTACTGAACCCTGTCATATTTAAGGATATCGATTGAATCACGTCGATACTACAGGGCACCGATTCATGTGAAATCCACTGATGCCAAATTTCAGTACCTGAGAGCATATCTGGGTTAAAGAGCTCAGAAACCTGGAAGCCAGCCACAGAGTTTCGAGGCCTGCAATGGAGCTCAGCGGAGCCCGCGGGTTCACCTTCAGACAGAGCTGGAAGCACCTTGAATCCAGCCATGGAGCTCCACCGGCGCTCACACGAGCGCCATCTCAGGCACTTACTTGGCTTCCTAGTGAGACAAAACTATTGCTTCAGCACCGATCTGCCACAAAAGTTTTGGCGTAGAAAATTAGCTCTCTGTGTGTTTAGAAAACAGCAAGGAGCAGAATTGTACTTTGTCTTCTACACCAGCCCTGCAGTTTGTTCAAAAAAATACATATTTTTTTGTTACAAAGTGAGTAAAGTAACAAAAAAGGCACTGTTTGGGTACTGGAACTGGTAAACAGAACACCTAATTGTGTGAAATTTAAGATGTGATTGAATCGCGAGCGTCCATGCTTCTCTATTTCCATCAGATAAATAGCAAATGTCATTGTGACAACATCATTATTGCCACAGTCAGGACTGTTTCCATAAACATCATTGACAAATACAGATGATGTATCAGGGTCTTGAAGGTTTGTCTCAATTCATAAAGGAAGAGTTCAACCACTACCCCTTATAACTCTGTCCTGAGGGGCAAAGCGGCACTTGAAAAGGAAGGGCAGAGGTAAAAATAAGACCTGGGATTGGGCCTTGGACCACTGATGTCAGTGTCTACTATATCTAGAATGTATGCGTGCAATGTGTGTCGTGTGTTTATTCAGGCATACACAGTACACGTTAGCAGCTGCAGTGTGTCAGTACTGGAGCTCTTCTCAGTCACTTAACATTCAGGTGGAGCTGCAGCCTGAGGAAATACACAGACTTTCTCTTCCTGCCTGAGTTTGTCACGAGGCCCTACCTGTCACCAGCCATGCGCTCAAACTGTGTCACACTCTGTTGGGCACAAGGGAAAGGATTCAGATTGGCGAAGGGAAGCCAGACACACCTCAGGTCATTAAACCTGCAGTAGGCACCTGTCTAAACTCACACACACGCCAGCTTGGACACACATGAGAGTACACATGCATTAAACTCAAGCAGCAATGAATCAAGACAAACACCTACAGTGTGACTGCACACGCCGTCACCTGGTGTGTGTGTGTGGACACATACACCCGCAGAGACATCACATCAAAGGAAATGTCAATATGAATGATTGATGATGACCCAACTACCTACACACATGCCACTCAACACTCGCCTTTAATGTACTGCCCCACAGATGTGATGCCAGATATTAAAGCCTTGAGTCAACTTCACAGAGATTCATGATTCTCACTTTTTGACAAATAGTACTGGCAATATTTGATTTTTAAAAATAAAGTATTTCCCTTAAAAAATATGCCGAGGCGGTTGAAATAATTGATTAGGTGTCAAGGATATTGCTGCTTTAATAAGTGAACAGTGCCTTGTTGAAGGGAGGTGCTGCTGGTGTACAAATTGATGTCACAGCTTCTTTAGAAGAACTTTTATTTCTCCTTAATGTATCAACTCTCACAAGACATATAGTTCACAGAGTAGCGCATTTTTGTTTTTTTGGTTTTTTTTTTAAAAAGCCATTTTGGTTGGCATCTTGAGGATGCCTGCACTTGAGTTGACCCTGCCTGGCTATGCAGTTTGTAGCAGTTCGCACACTACATTTTTTAAGGCATCTGCACTTGTGAAATAAAAGGACGTTTGAGAAGAACAGAGCTTAAGAATTTATTTTAGGGGTTTAAAGGAGTACTTTAGTCTCCAAATGACCATTTGTATAAAAAGAAACATCCTGTTTTATGCTGAATTTGTGAACTAAACTTGTTTTTCTCGCATGCCTTCACAGTGAAGTAAGAATCTAAAAGTGGAGAAAATTCTCGACGAATTGAATTCATTAGAGGCTGCGTTTAACAAGAGCAAAACTATATTAAAATACATCTGTTTACAAGCTCTCACACAATTCCTGCAGTATACTTATATAATATTTATCCAGCCATATGCTCAGTATTTCCCAAACAGACACTTTACTTTACTTTACTTAGTCTATACTCTCTTCAAAGCCAGACTTCAGAGACAAAAAAGTAATTTTACATCACTGAACACGGCAGGTGCTGGTCTACCACTGCCTCAGTTTGTGGTTTAGTTAACGTTATTTTATGACTTTGGTGAAACCAAACTAATCCTTTAAAACACTAAAGTCACAAAATAACACAAACAAAAAAACTAATCTCAGCAGCGGTACACCAACGGTTCCTTTAAAGAGGAAGGTAAAATAACTGTTTTTGTCAAAAGAGTTTGGCTTTAAAGAAAGATTAGAAAGATTTCACTTTTAGTTCAGTTTCTGGCAGGTCTGGGTGGTCTGTGTGGGAAACTGTAAGTGACTAGATAAATGAGACTTGGATTATTCTGCATGAGTTGTTTGAGAGTTTGTAAACAGATGTTTTAAAACAGTTTTGCTGAAGTTAAACGCGGACCCGTATGACATCACTTCATCAAGAATGTTTTCCGTTTTTGGATCCCTTATTCACTGAGGAGGCAGGCGAGAAAAACAACTTTTCTTTTTTCACAAATTCAAAGCAACATGGGGTGAGTAACTGATGAACAAATGGTCATTTTGGGGAAGGGGTATTTTTTTAAGATTTCAGAAGATATAAATACTAAATATTGTATGATTTATATGAGCTACATGTAGTGTTTATAACCTGCAGTAAACAGTCAGATGCTATCATCATCTACTGTGTATCACCTCATCTGCCCTCACACTTTTACACACTCCTCATGAATTGCTAATCCTTTCATCCAACAAAACACCCAATTATGGCCCTTTCGACCCCAGAGAGCGACACGTAGAGACAAACATAACCTCTCAGGAGCGGGAGGGCTTCAAAGTTACAAATGACTTCACATCAGTATTCAGAGGAGCAAATCTAAACGTATGGAGCTGTGACACTGCAGAGCGGCACTGCGGGTTACGAGCAGGACAGTCTCCTGCTGCTGGCCAGCCGTGTTAACTAACAGAGCGGCAAGATGCTGCTGGTGGGGCAGTAAAGAGCCTCGGGCATTTGGAACAAAATTATGAGATATCAAGCTGGGGGTGATGTGCCCATTCTGCCACACAAATACTGTGCACATGCATGTTTTTTCATTTTCACGCACCCATGAGTGGGAATAGATGTGTACTGGTGGCTGGATGAGGATCTGCCTTAAGTCCATTACCTTTAGTGTCGTGCATTTTGTGCGTGTGTGTGTGTGTGTGTGCCTATTTGCTGTTACATGTGCTTTCTTGTTTATGAGCCGGTATGAGTCACAGAGTCTACAGAGCGTTTCAGCTAATCCTAAGACGACTCCCTCTCCTGGCGATGCACTCATTTATTTAAGAGGGTCACGCTGCATCTGCAGAGCATGTTTTAAACATTAGCCACATCATAACTTACACAGACAGAAAGCACTGAAACATTGATCCCATTAGAAGAGAGAGCCCCGACTTTCTCACCGAGCTAAAGACGTTTCCTGCAAATGACCTCCCTAATCATCCGCACGTATGCATGCGCACATGCACAGTCACAAAAATGTAGACATCACGTTCTTCAAGCAAACAGATACCTCAAATTGCAGTCTAAGTAAACACGCACAAGCGCCACATGCAAATGTACCAGCAAAGTGTGACCATATAGTACACTGCATAAAAACATTTTTCAAAAAATGTTCTTCCTTCAAAATGGCCAATATGTAGGTGAAAAATATGACCAGAGAATTTCAGTGTAAAACTTTTGATAAATTAACCATTTCAACTTGAAAGGGTCCACCAGTGCTTATATTGGTATTTTTGCCTACTGTCATGTCATTTCTTGGAGTATCTTAAAATTCTTTGAATCCCTTAAATCTAAAAGGACCTAAGCTAAAAGAAAATGTACGTCAATAATGCAAAATAATTGATAAAAGTACAAAAATTCTGTCATAATTAAAAAAAAACACAATTCTGACATGGTTTTCATCAAATCTTACAAAATAAACATAAAAAACGCATTAATCTAAAGGTTTTCATGAAGGTAGTTGCATAAAAATATACTTCTAAACACTCCATGAGTTATCTCTATGAGTTATTTTCCCGTGATTCTGCACTCTACATCATGAAACAACTGCATCACGTATGAACAACATGATGACATGGAAGACAGAAGCCTCAGCTTTCTCCTGCAAAAAAAATGAATGCTCTAGTTGTAATGGTTTACATTTGATACGCAGCATTATGCAAACCGCGATCCTTGCAGCCATTATGGGAAAATTCAGGTGCCACTGTGCATTGTCACAACCCAGTTGGCCGGGACGTCAATGTGATGTCAGAAAGACATTGGACTCTTACATCTCACTGATGTTAGATTTTGGTAAGAATTAAATCAGCTTGAGGGTATTTAAAAAGTCTATTAACGTCAGAATTTAACATTGTGTGGACTTTAACATTAAGATGTTTTGCAGGCGTTGGTTTTTGTTCTCCACACCTTTAAACTAAATATTATTCTACATCAAGATGACAATGGCATCTTGATTCTGGTTACTAAACAACACAAAACAAACGAAATATCAAAATCATATGTCATCATTATCCTACGTCATTGGCATTAGACATTGTCTAGACATAAACTTTAACCAAACTTTAACCAAATACGAAACAATACCAAATAGAAACATTGAGTGATGTTGGTGGCACATTTACAGGTAAGATAGATAAGACGTGACGACACAGAACACAAAAGTCTTAGTTTTCTGGTGCAAAAAGAATAAATGCTCTAGCTATTGCAGTTTTTTTTTTTTTTTAAAATCACATGGATATAAACACAAGCATGCAAACAACAATCTCTACTCTACTAGAGTTAAATAGCCCTGCACCTAAATGGATTGTAGAAGCTGCATGCACAGACAGACAAACAATGAAACAAACAAAAAGAAACCAATAGCTTCATTTCTGATAAGAAAACCTTACACTTCACACCCTCACAGTGGGGGACAGCAGTATGGAGCATATCTGCTACAGGGGGACACCATGTAGTTCAGCTTTAAAGCTTTTCTGCTGATCAAGCTTTTCTGCTGTGTGTTTGATTCAGCCTCAATAGAAGCAGCCTTTCATATAAGGATGGCAGAGCTGTCTGCTCCCATTACAGCTCTGCAGTTTCACATTTTAAACTTCCTCAGCTTAGAAAGTGTCTTACTAATTTTTCTAGCTTGGGGTGAAACTCGGCCACTGTAGAGTGCAGTGTGTGTACAGAGCGAGGATAAGCCGCAGATAAACCTTCTGCAAACAACCACAATGTAAACACAATCAGAGACTGTGAATGACAACAGAAGATGGAAGGTGCAGAGATGCATCCGGAGGGAGTCTTTGATTTTCGGGTTTCAATCCACGCCCCTCCCTCCTCCTGCTATCTGCATCCGGCTCTCATCCCCTCATCTCTGATGCTTTCTCTCTCTGCTTCTTTTTATTATTCTCCCACATGGTCATAATTCATTTGAGCACTCAAGTGTCAGTGGATGCCGACCACCACAGTTTCATGAGGCGGAGAATTGCCCACAAGGCCAGGAGTAAAAGGTCAGCGCTTCATCAGTCAGCTGTCAGGTTTATGCATCACTGACTGCAGCATGGAGCCCAGTGTGCACACGTTCAGATTTATATGTGAGTGTGCCTCTGCAGTCGCAAGCCAAAAAATAAAGACCTTCTCAAAAATGGGAAAAGGTTTCTGCTACTGGTTGAGTGTGCCAAAATGATACTAATTACCTGAAATGGTACTTATTTTCCTTTAAGCCATCTGGCTGTCTTGCCTGTAATGCTGCTGTATTGGCTGCTGTCCATCAATGAAGCGCCACAGTTTGAGAGTTCAAGGATGCAGGGTAGCCAGTGCAAGGTTTTGCATTAAAGGGAAAACATGATTGAAGCTGTGTTACTTTGAGAAAATGTTATACTTCAGATTTTTTTTGCTCAGTGGGGTTGTATGAGGTTACCCATAATCAATGGATTACATTCAGTAGATGTCAGTCTGCACGCCCCCTGTTTGGAGAAGCAGGCTGGAGCCAGACATGGATGCTTAGCAATCTGCTGCTGTGAATGGGGGTCAGCAACAAAACAAATTTTAACCATCTAAAAAAAAATCTAGATCAGCTTAAATGTGCCTTATAGGAGTATTTTCACTGCTTTACTTTAATGTTATAAAGTGATTTCAAATTGGAAAATAAAGCCATCATAAAGAACTAGAATTACCGCCACGTGGTTATATGCCTCCGTGCACCAGTCAAGTTGCACTTACAAATGACATCCATGTCAATAAATACATGGATGCTTCACACACATCTCCTCCCAGCAGTACAGAAGATCTCTACAATCAGCACAGTTTCAAGGTGAACACTCAAGATTAGTGTCACCAATCCACTATCTGACCAAATGTCTCTCCTTCTGTCCCTGAGATATGATTTTAGGTTATGTTTTTGGAAAACATTATTATGTCACAGCTGCCCTTTGACCTCGTGTATGTATTCTTGATTTATGGCCTAAAAATGTATTTGTCTTGAATGTCTTCTGAGGTCAAAGTGACCTTGACCTTTGAACAGGGGATTCTAATCAGTTCATTCTTCAGTCCAAGTGGACGTTTGTGCCAAATTTGAGGAAACTCCCTAAAGGCCATCTTCAGATAATGTCCATGAGAATGAGACAGAGGCAAGGTCATAGTGACCTTGACCTTTGAACACTTCATTGAGTCGACGTAATTGTTTGTGTCAAATTTGAATACGTTTCCTCAAGGTGTTCTTGAGATATCGCTTTCACAAGCATGAGACAAATGCAAGGTCACCATAGTTGACCTTTGACCATCAAAAATCTAATCAGTTTATTCTTTAGTCCATGTGGACCTTTGTGCAAAATTTGAGGAAAATCCCTCTTCAGATATCGCTTTCACAACAATGAGGTGAATGTAAGATCACTGTGACCTTGACCTTTGACCACCAAAATCAAATCACTTTATCCTTGAGTTCACACGGACATTTGTGCAAAATTTGAATAAATTCCCTCAAGGTGTTCATGAAATAATGCATTCATAAGAATGAGACAGAAAAGACTGAGTGTTGACCTATGACCCCCAAAATCTAATCAGTTCACTGTTGAGTCCAAATGGATGTTTGTGCCAAATTTGAAGAAATCAAGACATTCTCAAGATATCTTGTTCACAAGAATAGGTGTTGACTGACACACTGTATGTAATACACCGACTGTGGATAAGTACTCCATACAACCTCCACTTCAAAAAGCCCAAACTATCCCTTAAACCTCCTCAGTTAAATGTTTTCTCTTTACATTGCATGTGTTTGATTTAGGAGCTTTAATGATTAAGAAGTCGACTACAGCAAAACCAATAAAAATCACACCCTGATTAGAGCAAAGCTTTAGATCGTCATTCGCCCTCCACTGGGCTACATCTGGCAGTCATGATGTTTCATTGGCACTCATGCATGGCGGCACAGGTGGAGAGACGGCGGGGGAGGAGGTTGGAAGCTCATACGGACTTAACAATCTCTCCAGCTCTTCAGTCAGGGCATTCTATTAACCCCTGAAGCAGTGAGACATGAAGCGAGAGACAGAGGGGTGGACAGAGGGGAGACGGAGAGCACATATCACGCCATTTCCAAAATGCCAGCACATCAGCGATAACTTACGCTGACAGCCACCCATTTTCATGTCTCGGGGACGCGGCCTACCACTCACACCCAATGCTAATCACCTCATGACGCACAGTGGAACTGAGCATCACACACTTTAAGGGGAAAGTAAAAAAAAATTGAAAAGAGCAGTTATACAACCACCGTATTTCTCATTTTATCATGAATAATCTAATCAAACTTATTATAGTAATTCCTCTTCCTGATCACACTTCATTCTGCACAGCCAGACTTCTGTCAAACTATCATTATGTCTGCAGGGCGCCTGGACTCCAAACTCCAGGCGAAAATGTATTAGACGGAAATTGAGGAAGTTGAGGTGTGTTTGATGTATCATTCCAGAAACTTTTATAATTTCATAGAGCTACTCTTAATTCCACTCGCCACAATAAACTGAAACAATTTATTGGATTTTCATGTCTGGAGCTGTAACCACTCTGACCAAGTGGACGATTACATCAAGACAATCTGCAGCTCTGTGATGTGGATTAAAGAGGACCTATTATGCTCATTTTCATGTATCTGTTTACATTTTGTACAGTTAAAAAACACTATTTTACTCATGCTGTCTGTGATGATACATCTGTAATCGCTGTCTGTCTGAAACACTCAGCTCAGCGTCTGTTTTTTAAAAGCTCAGTCTGCTCTGACTGGTCGGCTTTTCTGGGTCTTCCATATCTTAGATTCACCTTCACTGCAGCCAAAACTATAAAAGAGAATCGTGTTTTCACCAACAGAAGCTTCTAAACAGAACTGGACACATTCAAGCAGGAATATGATGTGAAATTGGGGAGAAATTAACATCAGCAACTAACTTTTCTGTAGGTGAACCCCGAAGCGTTGCCCTGGTTTCCTCGTCAAAAAGCCTATGGGATTTTTCCATTAGATTTTGGATCATTGCAGAAGATAAGCTTTGTGCTAAACAAACATTTATGACTGTGTCGGAGAATAGCGGCCCTTTCTACCATGAAATGTGAAGAATATGATACAAAATCTGGGATATATTTACATCAACAACCAGGATTAGATGTTTAGCATATAGCATGTAGCAGGGAAAAAATCATAATGTTAAAACTTGGATGCCTGGAGCAGGGGATTATGTAAAGCAATCCTTTACACTACACTAGAAAACCAGTTTGAAATTTCAGAACGGTAGGAAACTGGTTTTTGCTCAAGGATTACATCTACCTTTACCTTATTATTTGAAACTTTGGCCACGTTTAATTCAAACATTTTAAAACTTTATATAAGACACAGAATATGGAAAAGCATAGTAAGTCCCCTTTGATGTTTTGTATAAAGTCTAGTAACTGTTTAATGCAAAAAATACAGTTTTTCTGAATGCTATTTTGAATTCAAGGTCTTCAATCAAAATCTAGGGAACAAAGAGCTGAAAACACAAAAGACATCCACCTACACGAGAACAGATCTTGTGGGAGTTTGAAAGGAAGACAAAAGTCACCTGCCCAGTATCACAGTGTTTAAGTGGAATAAAACCGCTTGTGTCTGACAGCTGTTGACAGCGGTGACTGCAGTCTGGACCAGAAAATGGCACAAACTCCTAATTTAGTCTGCCACCCGGCATATAAAACCCTCTTGACATCTCATTCTGGCTGCTCTGTCATTGAGGAGAAACACATTCTTCACTGGAAACATAAGAAATGCTTGACAGCGTTTGACTGCAATCGCAGCCCCCTCGGTAACTAAATCATCTGATTTAACCGTCACCCAACAGAGACACTGTCACAGAGAAGCGACCACAGAGGAGCTCTCGCTGCTTCTGACGTTTCCTCCACTGCATGTTTTTCAATAACTCATCTCCTGAGCTTGAATAATAATGTGTGTCTGCTTTTGTGCTCATGTGAGCACCTCCTACAAGAAAATACCTCATCAATTACCACAACATAATTACACTCCACAATTACTGTGATATCATTTCATTTATTTCACACCGCTTCATTCTTCGAATAATCTCTGATATTCTGGGATGCTAAACAAATGTTTGTCTGGTCAACGTGACCGTAAAATAATCTTTATCGACTGCACATGATAACCGCGGGGCTTTGAGGAGAATAATGCTCCAGAAACCGGGAGGAAATTGGACAATCTTGCTGAGAAATCTGCTTTGCTCTGGCACAACGGTAACATGAGAAGCATATGAGGAGTGACTACTACTGTAAAATTCTGGTAATATGGCACGAACATGACTATAAAGCTGAAATAATGCCGCAGAGGCCAAACACTGTTCATTTCCACTACATTAATTATATTTGTATTGGTACAAATGAAAAGCTATTCTTAGCAAAGCAATATATTTACAACAAAGAACACAAATTACTGGTACAAATCAAATTTTTAATTAAAAGCTGGTACAAAGTTCTTACAACCACTGAATGAGTGACACAGAGTCTGTGCCTGCAAAGCTCTTTTTTAAAGATTTTTTTTGTTTAAAGATACAAGGACTGTTCAAGGACTTCTCATGTTTTTCTTTTGGATAAATAAGTCTAGACTGTTGCATATGTGAAATTCATCTTTGAATACATGCATTATATGAGGCTGTGCAAACATCCTTATGAGGAGCAGAACCGCAGACTTTCATTATTTGCTTTTAACAATAAATCTCTCAAGGAAAAGCTGAAAGTGAATATAAATATAGGAGGAGAAAATACGCATAAGAGTCACAGCCAACCCATGACACACATTCACACACCTCTTAATGATAAATAGATTAAAGAAAACGTGTTTATGTTTCTTAACTTTCTTTTGTCTTTTATAACTGATTATACAAGCCTGTATTAAAACATGTCTTGCTGATCAATTAGAGCAGGTTAACCCTAACTCAACTCACACCAAAACAATCAGACTGATGAACTGCACTACAGGTAAGAGAAGAAATATGTCATTTTGATTTCGGGATGAACTATCCCATTAAATTAACAAGCTGTATCAGATACAAAAAGTGTCAGCCATAAAGAAAGGAGATGTTCTGCCATTAAGCTTCAAGGAGGCTGTTTATCATTGTGAACTCTCTAAAGAAGGGCTTCTTTGTAAACTACCGTTCTTTAACAGCTGTTTGAAGCTTTGCGTGCACAATCACAGAAACCCAATCACAACAACAACTGGATGAGACACCAGAGAATACGAGATTATACTGCCATTAATGGCCCAAAACAGACTTTTGTAGCAGATGCCTGAGTAACACAGGGAATAAGAGACCTGCAGGGGAGCAGCCTGCCAGCATGGATTAAGAGGGAACATAAAAGCTTGGAGGGCAGGACATAAGGATAATTATACAGAGGAGACTAACCCCATCTCTGTCACAGAGAGTCCCTGTGCACCTCAACTCCTGCAAATGTAACCTGCATAACAATCTGTAACAAGTGCACACGTTCTGTGTAGCGAAATGAGGTGGTCAATTTTACATACACTTGTGTGAGTGCACTCATGGGTAGCCTCTGAGACCAAGTGAGGGAAGATGGTTAGAAGAAGTGAATAAATAAAGAAAAAGAGGCGAGGGAACGATTCACGCTGTGTGTGAATCATTGTGAAGGAAAGACGGAGAGACAGAAGGGGCAAGGGGCAGGTTTGATGAGGTGGAAGCAGTCTACCTGGCGTGCACTCTTCCTCTCGCTGGCTGGGTTCACATTGGGCAGACAGGAAGGCAGAGGCACAGACAGGAGGTAGCTGACCTCAGATACACCGCATGAACTCCAGCAGGAGAAAAATAATCAACCGCTGTGACTCACCAGCTCAGCACTTCTCATTAGAGTGAGCGCCGAAACAAAACCGGGAACTTGGTGGCACACGAGTCAAAAAGCTGAGCTGGCAATCAACTCAAACATGCAGATCACTTGGATAAAGGATTTAGCAAAGCATTAGAAGTGTGTTGTGTAATAAAATGATGGACTGCCAAAAAAAGAGAATTTTATAAACAGGCAAATGTCAAAAAGAAAAAGAGTTGGCTCACAGGTTTTTGGGAGCTTTGGACTGTGATGTTAGAAACAATTCAACTAGCTGAATTATGATCAGATAGAAAGAGAAGTAATAGTCTTGGTCAAGGTGGAGGGTGAAACAAAAATTCAAACCAAGACCACTTAATCATTACCATAGACTGTATATAAAGATGGCCGATGCACCCTCATTTTAAGTGATGTTAAAACATCCCAGATAAATGTTATCAAGGTTTAATGTTATGCATTATTAAGGGCATGTTTGTTTTGAGTGACAGGTGGGAACTTCCTCTTGATAAGTAGATGTAACAGTGACTACCTTGGATAGGTAACCTCACCTTTGTGTAACCCCTTATTTGAAAAGTGAAGGTGTAACTGTAGCTGTTGCTATTTCAGTGTGTTTTCAGTTTATGACAGATAATATTACTGCACTGATATAAAAAGTCTTAAAGGTATACTACACAGGATTGTTGGTTACTGTTTTGCCTTGCTATGTTCTTAGATGCCTGCTGCTTATGGGAGGGCACCAGGTTGCTACCTTTTTATATATTATTATATACCTAATTTGTACATCCATGACAACTGTCTTATTTTTAAATAGGTCACCTGTTTATATTTTTTTAAGGCTTAAAGTTACGCATAATTAATGGCCACCTACTTTTAGTGACAGCTGATGGCCGATAGTGTCATTGGTTTCTGAGTCAGATCCAAATATGGTTACTTTTGGCTTCAAAAGGCCAACAAGGTGATTGTCGGGGTAGCAACACCTATTATCTTTACAGTTTATGTTTCAGCTGTGGTCAGTGCTACCGCTGTTCACAGGACGATCTCGATGAGAGTATGCAGTTCAGACTGATCAGAGAGAATAAGGACTGGGTATCAAATCCATATCCATAAGCTATCTTGCTGGTAGATTTGCTTGCTAACTTGTAAATGGCTGCAACATTGCTGGTTTGGGACAGGAGCATGTAATTACTCACTTTCACCCACTTTGCTGTTGTACGTGGATTGAAAACACAGTTGCATTTACACTTGATTTCAATGTGGTCACAATGCATCCCTGACCGTCTCCAGAGAGGATTTGGCTGATCATAATCCTTCCTCAATGAGTTTTGAGTGCACTTACAATTGTACTTTCATGTGATCAAGTACTTTCTGATTGCAATCTGATCACACAAAAAGCAATTTCACACAAGGTGTAAAGGAGGTCGATGATAAAACGCTTATTTGATGCCACTCCATTAAAAGTAACAGGTATACAACTCAAATGTTTGACAAAGTTTGTAATTTAGTTTGCTTTGTTCCCTTTTACTTAAAAGTATTTCTTCCATCTCAGCATGCCCCAGGTATTCTGGTCATTACTCCCCCACACACTCTGTGACTCATTCACATCAATTTGTGAGGTGGATGAACCCCATTATGCTCAAGCTGTCCATCAAGTGGCAGTCTTTCAGGGGTGGCACTAAAAACAGCTCCCGGGCACCAGAAACTGGCAGGTACATAACTACAGTAATTATCCTGCAGTCGTTCAAAAGCTCTAATTTAGTGCGTGCAGACTTCTGTAAATGCAGAGAATATGCTAACAGCGTTCAGTACATAGAGTACGTGCACACGTGGAAGGGACACAGGCATGTGCACTGGCATCTAAGACAGCACAGACGCATAAACACCCACACAAAGACTAATAAACATGTGAAAAAATAGACAGAACAGAAACAGTGGAGTGACTGATGGAACAAGTGTGCACATGTTTGATGAATCCTTGAGCTGGACTCTGAATTTCCACCTTTTCTTTTCTCTGAGTGACCTTGAACTCCTCCCTGTGGAGGGGGGTACTCAGAGAGGCTCAATACAGTATCCAGTTATCAGTATTATTAGTAACTGTGTGTGAAAACATGCAGAAGACAAATACACCAATAATGGTGGATTGTATTCAAGTGGCAACCTCTGGGTCTGAAAAATTAAGCCAATACAGAAGTGCCAAAAACTGCAGTTCCTCTAATGGCCACTTGAGGCTGGCTCCAAAACAGAGTCAATCCCCATAGACCCCCCTGTTAAAATGCTTAACTTTTCCAGAGAAATAAACATGTTTATAGTCTGGTACAAAAATCCATTTTGGCTTTTGTAGCCAATTTCAACATTTATGACAACTGACAAGTGGGGGAGGTTACCTAATATGGGTTAGGTTAAGTAAATAAGGTGTAGCCGTAGCTGTCGTTATTTCAGTGTGTTTTCATAGTTTATAAGTTAACTGTAGCATTTTGATTGCCAAAAACAGTCTTGTTCAACATTTGAGTTTCCTAACAGACCCTCTACAGGCCTACTTATACTCCCTTTACGTAGGGAATATAGATACATCTGTTTCAAATGTCACTGTCCTCATACTTCTATGCGTCCTTTAAGTTGGCATAAATACAGCCAATAGATGGCACTAGAGGACATAATGAGGAGACAGTGGAGGAGGTCATAGTATTGCACCTTAAAACAAAGGCACGTTGTAGACGGTTGAAGTTTGCGCAGCCATTATTTACATCTCGACTTGTGGACATAAAAATCTTTTCACTAATTTTTGGATTACTGCATATGACAGAGTCTGCCATTACTCAGATTTGTTTGTCTTCTCCTATGAATGTATCTCACCTGAACTACGCCTCTACAATCTCCAGCGTTACTTCTCTCTTTCATCCATATCTGTAAGCTCTCAGAAAACTTGCACAAATGTGGACAAAATGAACACAGAGTGCAGACAGAAGGATCCTTTCATTTCTTTATGTTAAGTTGAGCATGAATAAGCCCTAAGGAGTCAGATGTTCAGTATTTCTGGATAGTATATTTTGTTTTAATGGTTTTAAGTCTGTTTTTCATATATTAGCGTCATCCCAGTTAACTATACATCATGCTGACCAAACTAGCAACTAGCCTTAGGCTTATCTCCACTCTCTCGTCCAATTATGCACACTTCTCATCAAGTCTGGCTTCAAAAATCTAAGATGACGATGGTCAAAATTACAAAACATGAGTTTTCAAATCAGGAAACAACAACAAAAAAATGGGTGATGTCATGCTGGCTATGTCCATTATTTTCACACAGTGAATGATTGCATTGCCAGCTAGCAGCAAAACACAATAACCATCTTTTTACAGCAATGTGACCAAAATAACAATGCTCCCAATCCTCCCCCAAAAAAACCAACATCACAAAAAAATGGAGCTGACAAGCCTTGTTCACAAAGTGAACTGTTATGTTTCTGTCACTGAATGCACTTTCTGCTCTTCAGTCAAAATCAACCCTGTTTCCTCAAGGCGGCCTGCAACGGCTCACAGTAAATCAGGCGGTGTGTTTGGAAAGAGGGCCATTTCCAGCCTTCGGTCCTCCCTCTGGCACCCTGCTCGGGCGCTCCGAGAGCCAGGAGAACCATGGAGAGAGGCCCCGCAGGGGAAGTGTCCACAATGGGGTCCAGGAGTAAATAATTTATATGAGTCCCTGTTGGCACAGTGCAGCCTTCGGGCTGTAGATGCTCTACCACTGCTGCTGCTGTAAGGACGCAGCATATGTCCTCTCCCTCTGGCTGTTTCCATTCTTGCCATCTTTTACTTACACCCCCCTCTGCCTCCCTTCCTTCTTCACAAAACACTCCAATATGCTGCCCTCCTTGCTGCGTAGAGGACACTGAGCAGACTCCAGCCCCAATGACATCTTTAATAATTCTGACCAGAACCAATTGGGTTTATTGGGGGACATTCCTGCAGGACTAAAGGGGAGGACTGTGCAGCATCAGAAGCAGTTGCTGTATAAAGTAATAGTGAAGCAGAAGAGAAGGGGCTGCGCTTCGTCTTTCTGCTGATAGAGACGTACACAGAGACCTGGCTTTATTCATCCCAGAGACATGGATTTGTCCTGATTTGTTAGGCTATAATGACGCACAGGAATTGTGTAATAATACAGTGCATGGCCTACAATTCATAGACGGTGTACCAGCGTCTACGATAAGGCTGCATAGTAGACAGACACTAAATGTATTAATAGTGTCCTGCAGAAAACTTTACTCATGCATTAAGTGCATTTCTAGTTTTTACAACTTCTGATTATTAGGGTTATCACGGCCAGCCAGGGTAATAATAATGTCTCTACACAATATAATTTAGATATGCATAATATTGGATCGCTCCAAAGTGGGGTGGCTGGAGAGATATGGAGCAGTAGTGGATTGATGGCCTTCGCCCACTTTTCCCTCACCCTCGTTGTTAGATCAGGAGGCAGAGGATGATTGAGAGATGAATAAATTAGACTTCAAGCACACATTCTTTAGAAATGTGACAAATTTCTTTTCAATTCAAATCAACACCTCTGACCCATGATATCATATGAATATTACGTTTTACTTTAATGTGTCTAGGCTTGGGTGGTATTTACTTTTTCATGCTTTCAGAATCACTGCAGGCTGTTTCTCGCCATTTTCAGTTTGCTCGATACGCTATAGACTCACGTAATGTCAACAGAAGGTAATAATGTCACACCTATTTTGCTTTCAAAACAGAGAAAGACAATCATGCACCTTCTAAATTCATGATTCTCTCTTTTACCAACACTAAGACTTCTGCATTGCATAACCTGTTGTTGTTGTTTATTTTTTTCGGGATGTTACCAGGTTAGAGCGACCACACTGATGGCGCTTGGCTGCTGCTCATCTGGCACATCTAGAGAAACAGAGTCTCAATGATTTTTTCCCCACATGACGCACACGGTTATCAGCAAAAACAGAAAGCAAAAATAGTCTTTTGATCATTGCATTGACTCTGTACCGCCTTTATCCGTCACAGACATGAGGAAATACAAAATTATCTGTTTTACTCAACCTTTCCTGTTTCTGTTACAAAATAAAAGCCCTCTGACAGCATTTCTGTCGACAGAATTCCTTCAGTTGTCGACACAAGGTATTTTACTGTGAAACATTTGCAAGACTGTGTTGTTGACGATGTACTTTTAATTGTGGAAATACAGTAGTTCTAACAGTAGGCAGCTCTGCAGCAGCACCACAACAACAAACACAGCCAACGGGAACACACACTGATCACGCTTGCAAGTTGGCCCGAGCATGACCTCGAGCACACATGATGCACACTGCATGCAAAACATCCTCAATACAGCCTCTCCAGTATGAAGTTAATAGAAAGATGAGGGTCTGTATTTCTATATCTATATTTTTTCAGGTTTCAAAACACCCTGGTATGCTGTGATACGGCTCGTGCCAAGCTGCCTTTGACTTATCTGAGTGCTAAAGCTTGAATTAAATCCTGAAGTGGCCTCACAGAATCAGTGTTCATGGCTGCCATCACAGTGATCCTCACAGGACAAACCCAGTTTTACAATGTCCAGCACTGTACAGTCAGGGCAGATCTGGTCTGAAACAGAGTGTTCCCCACTACAAAGTTCATTATTTTTTTTCTGTAAAATCACAGCAAGGTATGCTGGGTCATTCAAACCTTCACAAAAAAAACTCTAAGGAAACAGTTGTTTAGCACCACACTGAGAAGTCAGCTCACGCACTGCTCCGCGCATGGAGAGCAAAATTTAACAGGGTGACATAATTCTGTGCATAAACAGCCCTAATTGGACCTTCAAATCCCTCTGCAAACATTTGAGGATCCTTGGTAAGCATCATGCAGCCATAATTGTGATTTATCCGCTGTCTGTAGTCATCATTTAGCCTTTTGCCATCATTAGCTTCGCCGTGACACAGACAGCCTGCTGTCCCGACATCCCCAGACCATCTGCCAGGACGGGCCATGCCAGCCACCAACCAACCAGCCACCTACCACCCTCGCATAACGCCCCATTTGGTATGGCATCTGTGTGCTCCACTGATCTGCCAACAAAGGATTATTTAATGTTTAAACAAGCGCTTGGGTATTTAACAATGTTCGAACGGACATTTAATCCTATGGTTGAGCTACTGCACTGAGCTGACAGTGATCTCGGGGACACCCCATTTCAAGATGCCACGGTGTTAATGACACACATGACGGGAGGAATCAGCACCGCGTGCGGAACTAGCCTCCATATCTGATTGGCTTTGATTCCGCGTGACCGATCTCTGATAAAAGATGATTATCAGTTCACGGTTGTTCAACAGACACCTAAGGCACCTCCAAGCTTAATTAGCCAGTCTCTGTTTTCTAATGGCAGTCCAGGAGACGTGTCTAGACAAAATGCCTGCTGCCCGTTAACAAGACAGACAATCCAAAACAGCTGATTATCAGAGAGACCTTTGACTTGAAATCCGCTGCTTTGAAATTTTGGGATTTTTTTTAACTGTATGAGACAGAAACAGAGAAAAACAAATCCTCAGCTTTTGCTGGAGTCACTGTCTGCTCCTTTTGTTTCTTGGCCATCCTTCAGGAGCCGAAATAGAACAAATTATGGACACAGAGTTGAAGAGTTTCATAGAAACATTTGGCCTGTCAATCCTCTTTTTCACTCCAGAAACTACACTAAACAAACTACACTGTAACAAACTACACTGTAAAATCTGACTAGTTGATTTTACTTTAAAAGAATCTAGGAAACTGCTTGTCTTGAAAAATGTAAGTAAATATAACTATTAGTCTTAATATGTTTTAACTTTATATCTAAAAGTTAAGTTCACTTATAATTTAGTCATATTTACTTTATTTTGTGAAGTTGTTGCAACTTTTAAATGACAAGTTTAATTGAATCTATCTTTCTAAGTTTGAGCAACTTCAGTAAACCAAGTTTACTGTGCTTTCTATCTGCAAACTAGTCAGTCATGTTTGTATTTTATAAAACATGTTAACAAAACAGACTTCATCATTGGCCAAATCCTCTTCGTCATGATCAAGTTAAGTCCAACTAGCTTGGTTAATTGATGTTGTTAACACTTAGAAAGAACAAGGTAACTCCACTTAGCATTTTTAAGTTGCAACAACTTCACAAAATTAAGTAAATACAGCAAAATTTTGAGTAAACATAATAATTAGATGTAAAGTTAACATAAATTAAGATTAATAGCTATATTTACTTGCTTTTTCCAAGGAAAGTATATATGATTTGATTTGATAAAATATATCAAATCATTCCAAAACCAGAAACCATGGACTACCAGAATCATCTGGAAACATGGACAATTATAAAGCAGCAGCCAACAATGTAAAAAGACAGAAAAAATGATTAAATTACAGGTGCACAAGTTACCCTTTGAAATCTGAGCAAATTATCTCTATTTCTTTCAGAAAAATACCTAAAAAAAATTATTATTTTCTATTTAAAAAGAAAATGAAAAAGAGACCTGACAAAAATGCTTAAAAAAATCTTTAACATAAATATGTAATATGGAATTTTGGTAATTAGCTATACATATAGTTTCTCTCTTGCTTTTTTTCCTAGACATTCCCTGTGTCATTTGTTCTTTCAGTGTATAAAAGCAGCACAAGAAAAACAATGTCGCTTTAGGTTTCAAAAGGGTTAAAGGAGCTGATTGGATCACATTTTGATGGAGTTGTACCTTGTATAATAATGTGTGACAAATAAATGATTGACTGATTGATATTTCAACCTAAACTATTTAAAATGTGTTACTTAGTTTTAGTAATGTAGTAGAATAAGGCATGTATTTGGTATGCTGCAGTGTAATATGTTGTATATATAATGTAACCCCCCCCAAAACTGATCATATATTAATGCCATTAAGATCTATAAATATCAATATACATATGCATCACCATCGATATATGCTGGATCTATCTGCAGAGACCATACTCATGACTTTACCGGCAGAGATCATTACATCCTACTTAAGCTAAATGTCTTCCACTCGCTTTATATAGTATTGCTTCTTACAGTGCAGTTTAGACCTTTGAGCAGAATGACTTGGCTTGGAGATACGTCTCAATAATTGCAGCACATTACATTACACAGTGGGGTGAAATAATTCAACCCGTAATACAGAATGCCTTTGACGATATTTCTGAATCAAGTGTGCTTTCCCCACTAATCGAATAGTCTTCCTTTAATGGTAACAAAAGGTATTGTTTGAAAGGTAATGAAATGCAGCAAAAGGCCTGTATAATGAAGTTTGTGAGAGGAAAAAAAAAAAGGATATGGAGCTGGCTTAGTGACAGACTTTTCACTTGCTTTTTAGAAAATGGGATTTTTAAAAACTGCACACGAAGCTGCAATACTTGTTAAGTGGACACGTTTTTGTTGTTTTTTTTTCCCAGAGAGTGTTGTCAGCATCTCTGGTAAGTGTTACACTCGTGAAACAGAACCTGCAGTCTGTCAGCTACCAAACCATGCGGCGTTCAGAATGGAAGTGGCCAAACAAATGGCTGCGACAAATGTAATACAACTTCCTGTGGAAACAAAGTGAAATCCTTCCAGAAGACAAAAGACCGACTGTCCAAGTTCTCTAAGTTTGTTCGAACATCATTCAACAGAGAAAAGCAAGCGGAGGAGAAGAAAAAAGTGAATGCGGCTTCCTTCTCCATTTGCCCTGGTGCTTTGGAGAGGAAATAGTTTGAGAGAGCTCAGTGGTCTCTGGAGCAGCAGCATTAAGAACCAGACATTTTCTTTACTAACCCTTCTGAGATTTACTATCGAAAACCAATTAAGTCGTTGGCGTGTTGTGTGCTTGGAAGGGATCGTTGGAGGGAGTGAGAAAGGTCACCTGTCTCTTTATGCCTTGGCATTGAAAAGGTCCCTTAAATACACAGTAACACACACACATTCATACTAACGCACACATCTATACATGCAGGCAAAACCACACCAGCACATCCATGTGCACTACGCCCCCCGGTCTCACCTATGTGATTAATGGTGTTGGCAGCTGACTAGTGTGACCAAGGCGGCAATCAACTGAATTCCCAGGAGCTGCTCTCTCATCTCATCCATCCTCTCTGATCCGCTCGCCACGTATCTGTTTTGAATAAATGGATGATAGTGGTATGGTGGGAAACTTGGAGGAGATATTGATCACCCCAATTAAATCCGAACAAATTGGAGGGGAAAGGGGAGAAACTATCTTCTGCCCGCAGGCACGTCTGGATGTTTATTTAACGGCGCCGTTCAAAAAAATGAGACATCCACACTTCTAAATGATCAATGATCATTAACATTGCTTCATTAGCGCTGCTTCATTAGCATTCGTGATCATTAGTGAAGTAAGGCAGATTATAGTTTTCAATTAAAGTTATGAGTCATTTGAGACGTTTGCTTCCATAATCATCCACTTTTTAAAAGGTGGATTCATTTCTCCCCAAAATCTTTCAAGGAAATTAACATGAAAATGGGTCTGAAGCTGTGCCAGTGGAGCTTCACATCTCTGAGTCCATCTAAAAGCTTACTGCTGATTTGTGAGCATTTGAAGGAAAGCTAAAGCGTCACATTTGCTGGGTTTAATCCAGAGCAGATGCTGCGATAGACTGTGTTTTGGTGGGAAAGTTTGTTACTTAATGAAAGAAAATCAAGTGTTCAGTCAAGCGGCAAAAAACATGTAACTCCCGTCCCTCAATCACTTTGAGAATCACAAGCTTGGAACAGCTGACAGATCTCGGCAAATGTTGCTCCAATTACTGCAGTTAAACAAACTCCCCAGACTGACGGAGACATATGCTATTCCGCCAAAATAGACTACATGGAGGAGGAGAGAAGAGGTGTGATAAGACGAGAGGAGACTCAATTAGTGGTCCATGTGATCGTTCCTATATGTGCTCTCCTGTCAAAGTTACCGTGTGTCAGTGAGCCCTTCCTGCCCTTGTTAGCTCTATGTTTGTTCTCTCCTTCCTTATGGTTTCCATGGCAACAGACCCATCAGACTGGTCACAACCCATCATATTTCATACTCATCTGCAAGGTGGTCAGGGTACATCGTGTTCGTGCGTGTGTACAGACAGTGCGGGGGCCGCTGAATGCGTCCGCTGATGCTTAATTCTTTAGTCAATGTCGTTTCAATACACAAGGTCAATTATCTGAAATTATTACACTGACACACAGAGATACTGATATCACTTTACTGTTTTTTTCCAAATGTCAGTCTCATTTTGAACTAAAAACCAACAAACTATTCAGTCTTTTAACTTATCCATAGCTTGCCTGTGAATAAAGCTAAAGAAGGTGCAAGCTTAGGGTCAGTCAAACATCTGCATGCTAATGGTTGGGAAACCTAACTAATGGCTGAAAAGAAAAGCAACTTGTTCAATATATTGACACTGACTGATTATCCTGCACAGCAGAACAGCTAAATCGAGACAGAGATCAGTCGATAGCAGGACTGCTAAGAGCCTCAGAGAAGCCTAAGAGACTTCAGTCACCAGACAGTGGCAGGCGAAACGAGCTACTGTTAAGATTCATGGCTGCTGTATTTAATCAGATTGATCTGATCTTAAGTACATGTAGTTTTTCTTAGCCACTGGCTACAATCAACTGACTGCACAGTAAACACCTCCCGGTGATAAAACCCTAAATCCCTAGAGAGTGCCTGAAACCGATAACTCTAACACAGAAGTCAGAATTGTTAATGGATAAACATTTAAAATAATTAGTCAAGAGCAACAAATACGCACTTGACAAAATAACCTACAATGGATAATAAAGAGGTGAAATTATTGGCAAACAGTAACGAACAAACTATTGATTAAGGTAACTAAACTAGGATAAAGAGGTGAAATTATTAGTTAAAAGTAAAGAATAAACTGTTCATATAGTGATCTAAACTTGATCAATAAACAAGTGAAATTATTGGCTAAATTTAACAAATATACTTAAATAAAAGTAACTAAAGTTAATGAATAAACAGGTAAAATTATTAGCTAAAAGTAACGAATAAACGGCCGATAAATTGCCAAAACTTAATGGATAAACAGGTAATATTATTATCTAAAAGCATTTAATAAATTGTTGATATAATTACCTACATTTTTTTGGATAAACAGGGGAAATTAAAAGTAATGATTACACTTTTGACATAATTACCTACACATACTGGACTAACCAGTGGAATTTTGAGCTTAACATAATGAATAAACTGTTGATATAATTAACCAAACTTAAGAAATTGTAGGTGATATTACTAATTAAAAGTAACAAATAACCTTTTGATATAATTACCTAAACTTTATGACTATACAGGTGAAATCATAAGCTAAATTTAACAAATAAACTTTCCATAAAATTACCTAAATTTAATGGATGGAAGGTGAAATTATTAGCTGAGAGTAACAAATAAACTACCTAAATACCTAAACATGATAGATAAAGGGGTATGTTAGCTAGAACTAGGTCAGGGGATCATTTAAAAAATGACAAGTTTGACTGAAGAAACAAAAACAAGAACAACATATATATATATATATAAAAAAAAAGAATCTTAAAAATAGAAAAAGTAAAAACCATAAAAAATGTGACAATTTGACACTACATAGAAGTGAGGCTGTTCCAGCCGTAGTCAGAGAAACATTGAAGACCTTTGCCGTAAAGGCATCATGCACTAATACCAAGCCCTGGCTGGAAGTGGTGGATGAGTGGTTGAAATATCAAATAAAAGTAATAGGTCAACCGTTGTAATAATTAGCTACAAGTAAAAGTTGAAACAGTTACCCAACAGTAATTGTTAAATATAGATCCAGCTTCTATTACTCCACGTTTACGCAGTAGGAAAGAAAATTTGACCAAACTGACCTAAACTGTGACAATTTAATTGTATTACAAAATAATCCTGACAATATCCACCTTTAAGATCGGTTTAAATGAACATGTGGACTATGACGTGTGGTGTTGATGAAGGGGAACTTGAGCGCATCTGATAGGGATGAGGGGGTCCATTTATCTATGTAGACTGTAAGTGCAGACTGGCCTTCTCCTGCCTGAAGGAACTAAACGAATGATGAATGGTTGTCTGTGTTAACACCATTTTTCTCCACCAAAATGCTGACTTTTTTGCTGGCAGCAGCTCTGTTCTAATGCTCGCCTTGACTGGTTCTTGTGTGATCAGGTCCAGTTCCACTGCGACGACCTTTGCCGGGTTAGCAAAATGTCACATCCGATTTCACTGCGAGCATCAAGTGACTTGGAGACGTGTGCCAAGTTCCTCTGGAATAGCCCGACACCAGCACAGTGACGAAAGAAAAGGGTCACCACGAGCCAGCAACTGTGTGACTCTTTTGTTTCCACGTTTAGTTTTCAGCACTTTTGTTCTTTCAGGACATTCTCACTTCCTGTCAGGCTTCTCATTGTGATACAACTCAGAATTTTTCCTTCTAGCAATGCAGATCAAACCTCCATCACTGCAACCTTTTTGTTAAAAATATTTGTCACTTTTTAGATAATTAATTTGCGTACCTTCTGCCATTGTTTTATTTAATGTTGTTGCTTTTCTTTTTGTATTCCTCTCCTGTTGCTGTGTGTCTGGATGACTTTGTAATTTAATGAGACTTTGTGATTGCATCTAACCAATGGGCTTCTGTTTGAATTTCTTTGATACAATACACAGCGTACAGAGATGACTTCACTAAATTCAATAACAGGGACAACTGAGAAACAAATACAACACTGACTGATTTATATTATTGGATATTACAGCTTGTTTGCGGAGCTTAGGGTGAAAAATGATTATATATTTTGGCGGAGCCATAAAGCAGACAATGTTTTGTTTTCTTTACTACAAAGCAATACAAAGGCTAGATTTACTGCCTCGTTTGGATGCCTCGAAGAACCAGTCAAGTTGCAGTTATAGTTCACAGCCACGTCTGTAAAAACATGGATGCTTCGAACATCACACAGGCAGCACAGAAGAGATTCAATTCAAGATTCAAGATTAATGTCATCAATTCAGTATCTCACCAAATGTGAGACTTTCTCATAATTAGTGTTTTAATACTTCGGTTGTGGCCAAAAACATGATTTGCGAGGTTACATTAACCTTTGACCACCAAAATCAAATCAATTCATTCTTGGGTCCAAGTGGATGCTTGGGAAATTCCCTCAAGGTCTTCTTGTGATATTACATTCATGAGAATGAGACGCATGTAAGTTCACAGTGACCTTGGCCTTTGACCACCAAAGTCTAATCAGTTTATCCCTGACTCAAAGTGGATGTTTTTGCCAAATTTGAAGAAATTTCTTTACAGGCTGTGACACACCACACCGCTAATCCGCTCTCCGCCCACGTTGGGCTGACAGTGAGTGTCCACAGCCCTCGTCGCCCCAGTGTGTCCTGCACCGTTGACCCTGGTCAGCATGCTGAGTTGCCGGTGGTGCCCCCATTGGAAATTAAATCGCTCTAATTATCAGTTCAGCTCAAAGCATGAGAAGACGAATGGAAGTGAAATATGTAAACAAAGGGCTATAGTCAAGAGGTTGTGAGGTCAAAACAAAGGTTGTTTTTCTTCAGCCATCGAGCTCTTTAGCCAAAACTTTGGTTTGTGTTGTGGTTCACTGCTGCACGGTTAATATGCTCTTTTCTTTCAACGTTAAACTGCGTTGTGCTAATTGGTTAACTAGCATCACAGGCGGTCGTCCGGTTTCTTGTGATGAATACAGACGACCACCGTTACAGAAAGGAAGAATCCTCTTTTCCTAAATAAATGGTTTGAGACATTCCAGCTGGGGTTCAACCTGCACAGGTGCACCATTGTGCTCCTTCTGACCTTTTCATCAAGATAGTCATCTCTGGAGCCACTTGGGTAACTGCGCTGACACAGGACGCTCTGTTCGTCATCAGTCTCTATTTCATCTGTTCATTCATTCAATCATTCTTTTCCTCATTTATCCGAGCTCCGCAGCTCAGGTCTCAGACTGGGAACAGGAGCAGCCTCTGAGGTAGTCTAAAGAGAGAGTGAGCATCACTTTCGATTTCTCCACAAGCGCTAATGACATAGCCAGCTTCACACCCGGGGAATTCATCTGTGTGCAGGGATCATCGGAGTAATTGACTGAAGAAATCAAACTCAAACCCATCAGGGTCCATCATGCTAACCTTTTCTTTTCTATTTTGTTTAAACACTGCCCCTTTTTCATTCCCTGCTGCTTGTCTGCAGGTAACATCGATGCTTGACGCTGATCAATTGCTCGTCTTTTACTGATGACAAATGGTGCTGCAGTTTCTTTTATGAAAATCAATGAGTCCATACACCCGTTTACTTTAATCACCTCTTACTGCAGGCTGCCATTTGCCCTACGGCCAATCCCCACTGATGAAAACAATATTCAGGAGCAGTGCTATTGGTTTCCAATCTCTTCTTCACATATTGGCACTGACTGCATCGACTGAATTGCCAGACTGACTACAGAGAGAGAGAGAGAGAGAGTCAAACACGAGAGGGGGTGATACATGCTTGGATAGCGTGATGGCATGTTTATTTCAGTGGTCACATAACACAAAGTGCCATGTGTGATTGCGTGTTGTGTGTGTGTGTGTGTGTGTGTGTGTGTGTGTGTGTGTGTGTGTGTGTGTGTGTGTGAATTATGTCTAAAACGGGAATGTGTGGGAGTCTTCTCCCCAGACTCTGTCAACTGACAGACAGTTTCATGCCTCTGTGCACTAAAATGTATCTGAGCCCGCTGGGGAGAAATGGAGTGCCACACTTATCATTCACATTAACCGCATACAAATCTTTCCCCTTTTTCATTCAATTATTGTCTTTGTATGTGGACATTTTGAAAGAGCTTCTCACACTCACCCTTCGCACAGGCATTTAAGAAAGTGTGTTTTAATTTTAAAATAGAAAAAAAAGGGCTATCGACTTATTCACGACTGTGACTTGGTAATAAACCTCTATCCTGTTTTGGCACTGACTGAAATTTGCCCAAGCACCAATTAATAAAATGAGTAAAAGAGAGCTGACATAATCAAATGATTAATCAACTGAAATAAATTGGCAAAAATTTTGATAACCTATTACATATCAAAGGAATTATCTGAGTAAAAATTCACAATTCAGCTTCTCAATTGTAAATACTTCAATTTTTTTTTTCTGTAATAGCAATCTTTGGGTCTGTAGACTCACATCTTTTAAATCACTCCTTCATCTTCATCATCAAATTACATTACAACAGACAACATGCAAATAATTCTGCTGAAAACATCCTTTAAGTTAGCTGTCTAACATTTCTCAGAATGTATTATTTTGTTTTCAAGTAGCATAAAGCTGGCAGCTAGCTCGCTGGTGTTTATTCTACTTAATGGTGCATACTGGCATTCGCCAACTTGTTGGCCAGCCCACTCTAAATGAAATCTTGACCACATAAAGGTCAACTGTGCAGGAGAGGCCTTTTCAAGGCAGGCAGGAGGGGTGGTGTATGTGTCATGCAAGCACAGGACTTTCACCGACAGACCGGTGTTC